>NW_028257371.1:1860000-2060303 GCF_982258835.1 Parasteatoda tepidariorum | reverse complement strand
CATTTTCGGTACTTAGAAAAATTCTGCCGATTTCGGTACTTAGAAAAATTCTGTTGATTTCGGTATTTAGAAAAAATCTGTCGATTTCGGTACTTAGAAAAGACTCGGAAGTTTTCGGTACTTACAAAATTTCTGCCTTTTTCGGTACTTAGAAAACATTCAGAAGTTTTCATTACTTAGAAAAATTCTGTCGAATTCGGTACTTAGAAAAATTCTGTTGATTTCGGTACTTGGAAAATTTCTGCCTTTTTCGGTACTTTGAAAAGACTCAGAAGTTTGCAGTACTTAGAAAATTTCTGACATTTTCGGTACTTAGAAAAATACTTACGATTTCGATACTTATTAAACATTCTGAAGTTTTCGGTACTTGGAAAAATTCTGTCGATTTCGGTACTTAGAAAAGACTCGGAAGTTTTCGGTACTTAGAAAATTTCTGACGTTTTCGGTACTTAGAAAAATTCTTTTGATTTCGGTACTTAGAAAATTTCTGCCTTTTTCGGTACTTTGAAAAGACTCAGAAGTTTTCAGTACTTAAAAAATATCTGACGTTTTCGGTACTTAGAAAATTTCTGACATTTTCGGTACTTAGAAAAATTCTGCCGATTTCGGTACTTAGAAAAATTCTGTTGATTTCGGTACTTAGAAAAATTTTGTCGATTTCGGTACTTAGAAAAGACTCGGAAGTTTTCGGTACTTAGAAAAATTCTGCCAATTTCGGTACTAAGAAAATTTCTGACATTTTCGGTTCTTAGAAAATTTCTGACGTTTTCGGTACTTAGAAAAATTCTGATGATTTCGGATCTCAGAAAAATTCTGATGATTTCGGAACTTAGAAAAATTCTGCTGATTTCGGTACTTGGAAAATTTCTGCCTTTTTAGGTACTTTGAAAAGACTCAGAAGTTTTCAGTATTTAGAAAATTTCTGACGTTTCCCTCCGGTACTTAGAAAATTTCTGACGTTTTCGGTTCTTAGAAAAATTCTGCCGATTTCGGTACTTAGAAAAATTCTGTTGATTTCGGTACTTAGAAAAATTCAGTCGATTTCGGAACTTAGAAAATTCTGACGATTTCGGTACTTTGAAAAATTCTGCCTTTTTCGGTACTTTGAAAAGACTAGGAAGTTTGCAGTACTTCAAAAATTTCTGACGTTTTCGGTACTTAGAAAAATTCTTTTGATTTCGGTACTTAGAAAAATTCTGACGATATCGGTACTTAGAAAATTCTGACGATTTCGGTACTTAGAAACATTCTGATGATTTCGGATCTTAGAAAATTTCTGACCTTTTCGATACTTAGAAAATTTCTGACGTTTTCGGTACTTAGAAAAATTCTGTCGATTTCGTTACTTGGAAAATTTCTGCCTTTTTCGGTACTTTGAAAAGACTCAGAAGTTTTCAGTACTTAAAAAATATCTGACGTTTTCGGTACTTAGAAAATTTCTGACATTTTCGGTACTTAGAAAAATTCTGCCGATTTCGGTACTTAGAAAAATTCTGTTGATTTCGGTACTTAGAAAAATTCTGTCGATTTCGGTACTTAGAAAAGACTCGGAAGTTTTCGGTACTTAGAAACATTCTGATGATTTCGGATCTTAGAAAATTTTTGACCTTTTCGATACTTAGAAAATTTCTGACGTTTTCGGTACTTAGAAAAATTCTGATGATTTCGGATCTTAGAAAAATTCTGATGATTTCGGAACTTAGAAAAATTCTGCTGATTTCGGTACTTGGAAAATTTCTGCCTTTTTAGGTACTTTGAAAAGACTCAGAAGTTTTCGGTACTTAGAAAATTTCTGCCTTTTTCGGTACTCAGAAAACATTCAGAAGTTTTCGGTACTTAGAAAAATTCTGCCGATTTCGGTACTTAGAAAATTCTGACGATTTCGGTACTTTGAAAAATTCTGCCTTTTTCGGTACTTTGAAAAGACTAGGAAGTTTGCAGTACTTAGAAAATTTCTGACGTTTTCGGTACTTAGAAAAATTCTTTTGATTTCGGTACTTAAAAACATTCTGATGATTTCGGATCTTAGAAAATTTCTGACCTTTTCGATACTTAGAAAATTTTTGACGTTTTCGGTACTTAGAAAAATTCTGTCGATTTCGTTACTTGGAAAATTTCTGCCTTTTTCGGTACTTTGAAAAGACTCAGAAGTTTTCAGTACTTAAAAAATATCTGTCGATTTCGGTACTTGGAAAATTTCTGCCTTTTTCGGTACTTTGAAAAGACTCAGAAGTTTTCAGTACTTAGAAAATATCTGACGTTTTCGGTACTTAGAAAATTTCTGACATTTTCGGTACTTAGAAAAATTCTGCCGATTTCGGTACTTAGAAAAATTCTGTTGATTTCGGTATTTAGAAAAAATCTGTCGATTTCGGTACTTAGAAAAGACTCGGAAGTTTTCGGTACTTACAAAATTTCTGCCTTTTTCGGTACTTAGAAAACATTCAGAAGTTTTCATTACTTAGAAAAATTCTGTCGAATTCGGTACTTAGAAAAATTCTGTTGATTTCGGTACTTGGAAAATTTCTGCCTTTTTCGGTACTTTGAAAAGACTCAGAAGTTTGCAGTACTTAGAAAATTTCTGACATTTTCGGTACTTAGAAAAATACTTACGATTTCGATACTTATTAAACATTCTGAAGTTTTCGGTACTTGGAAAAATTCTGTCGATTTCGGTACTTAGAAAAGACTCGGAAGTTTTCGGTACTTAGAAAATTTCTGACGTTTTCGGTACTTAGAAAAATTCTTTTGATTTCGGTACTTAGAAAATTTCTGCCTTTTTCGGTACTTTGAAAAGACTCAGAAGTTTTCGGTACTTAGAAAATTTCTGACGATTTCGGTACTTAGAAAAATTCTGACGATTTCGGTACTTAGAAAAATTCTGTCGATTTCGGTACTTAGAAAACATTCTGAAGTTTTCGGTACTTAGAAAATTTCTGCATTTTTCGGTACTTAGAAAACATTCAAAAGTTTTCGGAACTAAGAAAAATTCTGTCGAATTCGGTACTTAGAAAAATTCTGTTGATATCGGTACTTAGAAAAATTCAGTCAATTTCGGTACTTAGGTAAATTCTTACGATTTCGATACTTATTAAACATTCAGAAGTTTTCGGTACTTAGAAAAATTCTGCCGATTTCGGTACTTAGAAAATTCTGACGATTTCGGTACTTTGAAAAATTCTGCCTTTTTCGGTACTTTGAAAAGACTAGGAAGTTTGCAGTACTTCAAAAATTTCTGACGTTTTCGGTACTTAGAAAAATTCTTTTGATTTCGGTACTTAGAAAAATTCTGACGATATCGGTACTTAGAAAATTCTGACGATTTCGGTACTTAGAAACATTCTGATGATTTCGGATCTTAGAAAATTTCTGACCTTTTCGATACTTAGAAAATTTCTGACGTTTTCGGTACTTAGAAAAATTCTGTCGATTTCGTTACTTGGAAAATTTCTGCCTTTTTCGGTACTTAGAAAATTCTGACGATTTCGGTACTTAAAAACATTCTGATGATTTCGGATCCAAGAAAATTTCTGACCTTTTCGATACTTAGAAAATTTCTGACGTTTTCGGTACTTAGAAAAATTCTGTCGATTTCGTTACTTGGAAAATTTCTGCCTTTTTCGGTACTTTGAAAAGACTCAGAAGTTTTCAGTACTTAAAAAATATCTGACGTTTTCGGTACTTAGAAAATTTCTGACATTTTCGGTACTTAGAAAAATTCTGCCGTTTTCGGTACTTAGAAAAATTCTGATGATTTCGGATCTTAGAAAAATTCTGATGATTTCGGAACTTAGAAAAATTCTGCTGATTTCGGTACTTGGAAAATTTCTGCCTTTTTAGGTACTTTGAAAAGACTCAGAAGTTTTCGGTACTTAGAAAATTTCTGCCTTTTTCGGTACTCAGAAAACATTCAAAAGTTTTCGGAACTAAGAAAAATTCTGTCGAATTCGGTACTTAGATAAATTCTGTTGATATCGGTACTTAGAAAAATTCAGTCAATTTCGGTACTTAGGAAAATTCTTACGATTTCGATACTTATTAAACATTCAGAAGTTTTCGGTACTTAGAAAAATTCTGCCGATTTCGGTACTTAGAAAATTCTGACGATTTCGGTACTTTGAAAAATTCTGCCTTTTTCGGTACTTTGAAAAGACTAGGAAGTTTGCAGTACTTAGAAAATTTCTGACGTTTTCGGTACTTAGAAAAATTCTTTTGATTTCGGTACTTAAAAACATTCTGATGATTTCGGATCTTAGAAAATTTCTGACCTTTTCGATACTTAGAAAATTTTTGACGTTTTCGGTACTTAGAAAAATTCTGTCGATTTCGTTACTTGGAAAATTTCTGCCTTTTTCGGTACTTTGAAAAGACTCAGAAGTTTTCAGTACTTAAAAAATATCTGACGTTTTCGGTACTTAGAAAATTTCTGACATTTTCGGTACTTAGAAAAATTCTGCCGATTTCGGTACTTAGAAAAATTCTGTTGATTTCGGTACTTAGAAAAATTCTGTCGATTTCGGTACTTAGAAAAGACTCGGAAGTTTTCGGTACTTAGAAACATTCTGATGATTTCGGATCTTAGAAAATTTCTGACCTTTTCGATACTTAGAAAATTTCTGACGTTTTCGGTACTTAGAAAAATTCTGATGATTTCGGATCTTAGAAAAATTCTGATGATTTCGGAACTTAGAAAAATTCTGCTGATTTCGGTACTTGGAAAATTTCTGCCTTTTTAGGTACTTTGAAAAGACTCAGAAGTTTTCGGTACTTAGAAAATTTCTGCCTTTTTCGGTACTCAGAAAACATTCAAAAGTTTTCGGAACTAAGAAAAATTCTGTCGAATTCGGTACTTAGATAAATTCTGTTGATATCGGTACTTATAAAAATTCAGTCAATTTCGGTACTTAGGAAAATTCTTACGATTTCGATACTTATTAAACATTCAGAAGTTTTCGGTACTTAGAAAAATTCAGCCGATTTCGGTACTTAGAAAATTCTGACGATTTCGGTACTTTGAAAAATTCTGCCTTTTTCGGTACTTTGAAAAGACTAGGAAGTTTGCAGTACTTAGAAAATTTCTGACGTTTTCGGTACTTAGAAAAATTCTTTTGATTTCGGTACTTAAAAACATTCTGATGATTTCGGATCTTAGAAAATTTCTGACCTTTTCGATACTTAGAAAATTTTTGACGTTTTCGGTACTTAGAAAAATTCTGTCGATTTCGTTACTTGGAAAATTTCTGCCTTTTTCGGTACTTTGAAAAGACTCAGAAGTTTTCAGTACTTAAAAAATATCTGTCGATTTCGGTACTTGGAAAATTTCTGCCTTTTTCGGTACTTTGAAAAGACTCAGAAGTTTTCAGTACTTAGAAAATATCTGACGTTTTCGGTACTTAGAAAATTTCTGACATTTTCGGTACTTAGAAAAATTCTGCCGATTTCGGTACTTAGAAAAATTCTGTTGATTTCGGTATTTAGAAAAAATCTGTCGATTTCGGTACTTAGAAAAGACTCGGAAGTTTTCGGTACTTACAAAATTTCTGCCTTTTTCGGTACTTAGAAAACATTCAGAAGTTTTCATTACTTAGAAAAATTCTGTCGAATTCGGTACTTAGAAAAATTCTGTTGATTTCGGTACTTGGAAAATTTCTGCCTTTTTCGGTACTTTGAAAAGACTCAGAAGTTTGCAGTACTTAGAAAATTTCTGACATTTTCGGTACTTAGAAAAATACTTACGATTTCGATACTTATTAAACATTCTGAAGTTTTCGGTACTTGGAAAAATTCTGTCGATTTCGGTACTTAGAAAAGACTCGGAAGTTTTCGGTACTTAGAAAATTTCTGACGTTTTCGGTACTTAGAAAAATTCTTTTGATTTCGGTACTTAGAAAATTTCTGCCTTTTTCGGTACTTTGAAAAGACTCAGAAGTTTTCGGTACTTAGAAAATTTCTGACGATTTCGGTACTTAGAAAAATTCTGACGATTTCGGTACTTAGAAAAATTCTGTCGATTTCGGTACTTAGAAAACATTCTGAAGTTTTCGGTACTTAGAAAATTTCTGCATTTTTCGGTACTTAGAAAACATTCAAAAGTTTTCGGAACTAAGAAAAATTCTGTCGAATTCGGTACTTAGAAAAATTCTGTTGATATCGGTACTTAGAAAAATTCAGTCAATTTCGGTACTTAGGTAAATTCTTACGATTTCGATACTTATTAAACATTCAGAAGTTTTCGGTACTTAGAAAAATTCTGCCGATTTCGGTACTTAGAAAATTCTGACGATTTCGGTACTTTGAAAAATTCTGCCTTTTTCGGTACTTTGAAAAGACTAGGAAGTTTGCAGTACTTCAAAAATTTCTGACGTTTTCGGTACTTAGAAAAATTCTTTTGATTTCGGTACTTAGAAAAATTCTGACGATATCGGTACTTAGAAAATTCTGACGATTTCGGTACTTAGAAACATTCTGATGATTTCGGATCTTAGAAAATTTCTGACCTTTTCGATACTTAGAAAATTTCTGACGTTTTCGGTACTTAGAAAAATTCTGTCGATTTCGTTACTTGGAAAATTTCTGCCTTTTTCGGTACTTAGAAAATTCTGACGATTTCGGTACTTAAAAACATTCTGATGATTTCGGATCCAAGAAAATTTCTGACCTTTTCGATACTTAGAAAATTTCTGACGTTTTCGGTACTTAGAAAAATTCTGTCGATTTCGTTACTTGGAAAATTTCTGCCTTTTTCGGTACTTTGAAAAGACTCAGAAGTTTTCAGTACTTAAAAAATATCTGACGTTTTCGGTACTTAGAAAATTTCTGACATTTTCGGTACTTAGAAAAATTCTGCCGTTTTCGGTACTTAGAAAAATTCTGATGATTTCGGATCTTAGAAAAATTCTGATGATTTCGGAACTTAGAAAAATTCTGCTGATTTCGGTACTTGGAAAATTTCTGCCTTTTTAGGTACTTTGAAAAGACTCAGAAGTTTTCGGTACTTAGAAAATTTCTGCCTTTTTCGGTACTCAGAAAACATTCAAAAGTTTTCGGAACTAAGAAAAATTCTGTCGAATTCGGTACTTAGATAAATTCTGTTGATATCGGTACTTAGAAAAATTCAGTCAATTTCGGTACTTAGGAAAATTCTTACGATTTCGATACTTATTAAACATTCAGAAGTTTTCGGTACTTAGAAAAATTCTGCCGATTTCGGTACTTAGAAAATTCTGACGATTTCGGTACTTTGAAAAATTCTGCCTTTTTCGGTACTTTGAAAAGACTAGGAAGTTTGCAGTACTTAGAAAATTTCTGACGTTTTCGGTACTTAGAAAAATTCTTTTGATTTCGGTACTTAAAAACATTCTGATGATTTCGGATCTTAGAAAATTTCTGACCTTTTCGATACTTAGAAAATTTTTGACGTTTTCGGTACTTAGAAAAATTCTGTCGATTTCGTTACTTGGAAAATTTCTGCCTTTTTCGGTACTTTGAAAAGACTCAGAAGTTTTCAGTACTTAAAAAATATCTGTCGATTTCGGTACTTGGAAAATTTCTGCCTTTTTCGGTACTTTGAAAAGACTCAGAAGTTTTCAGTACTTAGAAAATATCTGACGTTTTCGGTACTTAGAAAATTTCTGACATTTTCGGTACTTAGAAAAATTCTGCCGATTTCGGTACTTAGAAAAATTCTGTTGATTTCGGTATTTAGAAAAAATCTGTCGATTTCGGTACTTAGAAAAGACTCGGAAGTTTTCGGTACTTACAAAATTTCTGCCTTTTTCGGTACTTAGAAAACATTCAGAAGTTTTCATTACTTAGAAAAATTCTGTCGAATTCGGTACTTAGAAAAATTCTGTTGATTTCGGTACTTGGAAAATTTCTGCCTTTTTCGGTACTTTGAAAAGACTCAGAAGTTTGCAGTACTTAGAAAATTTCTGACATTTTCGGTACTTAGAAAAATACTTACGATTTCGATACTTATTAAACATTCTGAAGTTTTCGGTACTTGGAAAAATTCTGTCGATTTCGGTACTTAGAAAAGACTCGGAAGTTTTCGGTACTTAGAAAATTTCTGACGTTTTCGGTACTTAGAAAAATTCTTTTGATTTCGGTACTTAGAAAATTTCTGCCTTTTTCGGTACTTTGAAAAGACTCAGAAGTTTTCGGTACTTAGAAAATTTCTGACGATTTCGGTACTTAGAAAAATTCTGACGATTTCGGTACTTAGAAAAATTCTGTCGATTTCGGTACTTAGAAAACATTCTGAAGTTTTCGGTACTTAGAAAATTTCTGCATTTTTCGGTACTTAGAAAACATTCAAAAGTTTTCGGAACTAAGAAAAATTCTGTCGAATTCGGTACTTAGAAAAATTCTGTTGATATCGGTACTTAGAAAAATTCAGTCAATTTCGGTACTTAGGTAAATTCTTACGATTTCGATACTTATTAAACATTCAGAAGTTTTCGGTACTTAGAAAAATTCTGCCGATTTCGGTACTTAGAAAATTCTGACGATTTCGGTACTTTGAAAAATTCTGCCTTTTTCGGTACTTTGAAAAGACTAGGAAGTTTGCAGTACTTAGAAAATTTCTGACGTTTTCGGTACTTAGAAAAATTCTTTTGATTTCGGTACTTAGAAAAATTCTGACGATATCGGTACTTAGAAAATTCTGACGATTTCGGTACTTAAAAGCATTCTGATGATTTCGGATCCTAGAAAATTTCTGACCTTTTCGATACTTAGAAAATTTCTGACGTTTTCGGTACTTAGAAAAATTCTGTCGATTTCGTTACTTGGAAAATTTCTGCCTTTTTCGGTACTTTGAAAAGACTCAGAAGTTTTCAGTACTTAAAAAATATCTGACGTTTTCGGTACTTAGAAAATTTCTGACATTTTCGGTACTTAGAAAAATTCTGCCGATTTCGGTACTTAGAAAAATTCTGTTGATTTCGGTACTTAGAAAAATTCTGTCGATTTCGGTACTTAGAAAAGACTCGGAAGTTTTCGGTACTTAGAAAAATTCTGCCAATTTCGGTACTAAGAAAATTTCTGACATTTTCGGTACTTAGAAAATTTCTGACGTTTTCGGTACTTAGAAAAATTCTGATGATTTCGGATCTTAGAAAAATTCTGATGATTTCGGAACTTAGAAAAATTCTGCTGATTTCGGTACTTGGAAAATTTCTGCCTTTTTAGGTACTTTGAAAAGACTCAGAAGTTTTCAGTATTTAGAAAATTTCTGACGTTTTCGGTACTTAGAAAATTTCTGACGTTTTCGGTACTTAGAAAAATTCTGCCGATTTCGGTACTTAGAAAAATTCTGTTGATTTCGGTACTTAGAAAAATTCAGTCGATTTCGGAACTTAGAAAATTGTGACGATTTCGGTACTTTGAAAAATTCTGCCTTTTTCGGTACTTTGAAAAGACTAGGAAGTTTGCAGTACTTCAAAAATTTCTGACGTTTTCGGTACTTAGAAAAATTCTTTTGATTTCGGTACTTAGAAAAATTCTGACGATATCGGTACTTAGAAAATTCTGACGATTTCGGTACTTAGAAACATTCTGATGATTTCGGATCTTAGAAAATTTCTGACCTTTTCGATACTTAGAAAATTTCTGACGTTTTCGGTACTTAGAAAAATTCTGTCGATTTCGTTACTTGGAAAATTTCTGCCTTTTTCGGTACTTTGAAAAGACTCAGAAGTTTTCAGTACTTAAAAAATATCTGACGTTTTCGGTACTTAGAAAATTTCTGACATTTTCGGTACTTAGAAAAATTCTGCCGATTTCGGTACTTAGAAAAATTCTGTTGATTTCGGTACTTAGAAAAATTCTGTCGATTTCGGTACTTAGAAAAGACTCGGAAGTTTTCGGTACTTAGAAAAATTCTGCCAATTTCGGTACTAAGAAAATTTCTGACATTTTCGGTACTTAGAAAATTTCTGACGTTTTCGGTACTTAGAAAAATTCTGATGATTTCGGATCTTAGAAAAATTCTGATGATTTCGGAACTTAGAAAAATTCTGCTGATTTCGGTACTTGGAAAATTTCTGCCTTTTTAGGTACTTTGAAAAGACTCAGAAGTTTTCAGTATTTAGAAAATTTCTGACGTTTTCGGTACTTAGAAAATTTCTGACGTTTTCGGTACTTAGAAAAATTCTGCCGATTTCGGTACTTAGAAAAATTCTGTTGATTTCGGTACTTAGAAAAATTCAGTCGATTTCGGAACTTAGAAAATTCTGACGATTTCGGTACTTTGAAAAATTCTGCCTTTTTCGGTACTTTGAAAAGACTAGGAAGTTTGCAGTACTTCAAAAATTTCTGACGTTTTCGGTACTTAGAAAAATTCTTTTGATTTCGGTACTTAGAAAAATTCTGACGATATCGGTACTTAGAAAATTCTGACGATTTCGGTACTTAGAAACATTCTGATGATTTCGGATCTTAGAAAATTTCTGACCTTTTCGATACTTAGAAAATTTCTGACGTTTTCGGTACTTAGAAAAATTCTGATGATTTCGGATCTTAGAAAAATTCTGATGATTTCGGAACTTAGAAAAATTCTGCTGATTTCGGTACTTGGAAAATTTCTGCCTTTTTAGGTACTTTGAAAAGACTCAGAAGTTTTCGGTACTTAGAAAATTTCTGCCTTTTTCGGTACTTAGAAAACATTCAAAAGTTTTCGGAACTAAGAAAAATTCTGTCGAATTCGGTACTTAGATAAATTCTGTTGATATCGGTACTTAGAAAAATTCAGTCAATTTCGGTACTTAGGAAAATTCTTACGATTTCGATACTTATTAAACATTCAGAAGTTTTCGGTACTTAGAAAAATTCTGCCGATTTCGGTACTTAGAAAATTCTGACGATTTCGGTACTTTGAAAAATTCTGCCTTTTTCGGTACTTTGAAAAGACTAGGAAGTTTGCAGTACTTAGAAAATTTCTGACGTTTTCGGTACTTAGAAAAATTCTTTTGATTTCGGTACTTAAAAACATTCTGATGATTTCGGATCTTAGAAAATTTCTGACCTTTTCGATACTTAGAAAATTTCTGACGTTTTCGGTACTTAGAAAAATTCTGTCGATTTCGTTACTTGGAAAATTTCTGCCTTTTTCGGTACTTTGAAAAGACTCAGAAGTTTTCAGTACTTAAAAAATATCTGTCGATTTCGGTACTTGGAAAATTTCTGCCTTTTTCGGTACTTTGAAAAGACTCAGAAGTTTTCAGTACTTAGAAAATATCTGACGTTTTCGGTACTTAGAAATTTTCTGACATTTTCGGCATTTAGAAAAATTCTGCCGATTTCGGTACTTAGAAAAATTCTGTTGATTTCGGTATTTAGAAAAAATCTGTCGATTTCGGTACTTAGAAAAGACTCGGAAGTTTTCGGTACTTACAAAATTTCTGCCTTTTTCGGTACTTAGAAAACATTCAGAAGTTTTCATTACTTAGAAAAATTCTGTCGAATTCGGTACTTAGAAAAATTCTGTTGATTTCGGTACTTGGAAAATTTCTGCCTTTTTCGGTACTTTGAAAAGACTCAGAAGTTTGCAGTACTTAGAAAATTTCTGACATTTTCGGTACTTAGAAAAATACTTACGATTTCGATACTTATTAAACATTCAGAAGTTTTCGGTACTTGGAAAAATTCTGTCGATTTCGGTACTTAGAAAAGACTCGGAAGTTTTCGGTACTTAGAAAATTTCTGACGTTTTCGGTACTTAGAAAAATTCTTTTGATTTCGGTACTTAGAAAATTTCTGCCTTTTTCGGTACTTTGAAAAGACTCAGAAGTTTTCGGTACTTAGAAAATTTCTGACGATTTCGGTACTTAGAAAAATTCTGACGATTTCGGTACTTAGAAAAATTCTGTCGATTTCGGTACTTAGAAAACATTCTGAAGTTTTCGGTACTTAGAAAATTTCTGCATTTTTCGGTACTTAGAAAACATTCAAAAGTTTTCGGAACTAAGAAAAATTCTGTCGAATTCGGTACTTAGAAAAATTCTGTTGATATCGGTACTTAGAAAAATTCAGTCAATTTCGGTACTTAGGAAAATTCTTACGATTTCGATACTTATTAAACATTCAGAAGTTTTCGGTACTTAGAAAAATTCTGCCGATTTCGGTACTTTGAAAAGACTAGGAAGTTTGCAGTACTTAGAAAATTTCTGACGTTTTCGGTACTTAGAAAAATTCTTTTGATTTCGGTACTTAGAAAAATTCTGACGATATCGGTACTTAGAAAATTCTGACGATTTCGGTACTTAAAAACATTCTGATGATTTCGGATCCTAGAAAATTTCTGACCTTTTCGATACTTAGAAAATTTCTGACGTTTTCGGTACTTTGAAAAGACTCAGAAGTTTTCAGTACTTAAAAAATATCTGACGTTTTCGGTACTTAGAAAATTTCTGACATTTTCGGTACTTAGAAAAATTCTGCCGATTTCGGTACTTAGAAAAATTCTGTTGATTTCGGTACTTAGAAAAATTCTGTCGATTTCGGTACTTAGAAAAGACTCGGAAGTTTTCGGTACTTAGAAAAATTCTGCCAATTTCGGTACTAAGAAAATTTCTGACATTTTCGGTACTTAGAAAATTTCTGACGTTTTCGGTACTTAGAAAAATTCTGTTGATTTCGGTACTTGGAAAATTTCTGCCTTTTTCGGTACTTTGAAAAGACTCAGAAGTTTGCAGTACTTAGAAAATTTCTGACATTTTCGGTACTTAGAAAAATACTTACGATTTCGATACTTATTAAACATTCTGAAGTTTTCGGTACTTGGAAAAATTCTGTCGATTTCGGTACTTAGAAAAGACTCGGAAGTTTTCGGTACTTAGAAAATTTCTGACGTTTTCGGTACTTAGAAAAATTCTTTTGATTTCGGTACTTAGAAAATTTCTGCCTTTTTCGGTACTTTGAAAAGACTCAGAAGTTTTCGGTACTTAGAAAATTTCTGACGATTTCGGTACTTAGAAAAATTCTGACGATTTCGGTACTTAGAAAAATTCTGTCGATTTCGGTACTTAGAAAACATTCTGAAGTTTTCGGTACTTAGAAAATTTCTGCATTTTTCGGTACTTAGAAAACATTCAAAAGTTTTCGGAACTAAGAAAAATTCTGTCGAATTCGGTACTTAGAAAAATTCTGTTGATATCGGTACTTAGAAAAATTCAGTCAATTTCGGTACTTAGGTAAATTCTTACGATTTCGATACTTATTAAACATTCAGAAGTTTTCGGTACTTAGAAAAATTCTGCCGATTTCGGTACTTAGAAAATTCTGACGATTTCGGTACTTTGAAAAATTCTGCCTTTTTCGGTACTTTGAAAAGACTAGGAAGTTTGCAGTACTTAGAAAATTTCTGACGTTTTCGGTACTTAGAAAAATTCTTTTGATTTCGGTACTTAGAAAAATTCTGACGATATCGGTACTTAGAAAATTCTGACGATTTCGGTACTTAAAAACATTCTGATGATTTCGGATCCTAGAAAATTTCTGACCTTTTCGATACTTAGAAAATTTCTGACGTTTTCGGTACTTAGAAAAATTCTGTCGATTTCGTTACTTGGAAAATTTCTGCCTTTTTCGGTACTTTGAAAAGACTCAGAAGTTTTCAGTACTTAAAAAATATCTGACGTTTTCGGTACTTAGAAAATTTCTGACATTTTCGGTACTTAGAAAAATTCTGCCGATTTCGGTACTTAGAAAAATTCTGTTGATTTCGGTACTTAGAAAAATTCTGTCGATTTCGGTACTTAGAAAAGACTCGGAAGTTTTCGGTACTTAGAAAAATTCTGCCAATTTCGGTACTAAGAAAATTTCTGACATTTTCGGTACTTAGAAAATTTCTGACGTTTTCGGTACTTAGAAAAATTCTGATGATTTCGGATCTTAGAAAAATTCTGATGATTTCGGAACTTAGAAAAATTCTGCTGATTTCGGTACTTGGAAAATTTCTGCCTTTTTAGGTACTTTGAAAAGACTCAGAAGTTTTCAGTATTTAGAAAATTTCTGACGTTTTCGGTACTTAGAAAATTTCTGACGTTTTCGGTACTTAGAAAAATTCTGCCGATTTCGGTACTTAGAAAAATTCTGTTGATTTCGGTACTTAGAAAAATTCAGTCGATTTCGGAACTTAGAAAATTCTGACGATTTCGGTACTTTGAAAAATTCTGCCTTTTTCGGTACTTTGAAAAGACTAGGAAGTTTGCAGTACTTCAAAAATTTCTGACGTTTTCGGTACTTAGAAAAATTCTTTTGATTTCGGTACTTAGAAAAATTCTGACGATATCGGTACTTAGAAAATTCTGACGATTTCGGTACTTAGAAACATTCTGATGATTTCGGATCTTAGAAAATTTCTGACCTTTTCGATACTTAGAAAATTTCTGACGTTTTCGGTACTTAGAAAAATTCTGATGATTTCGGATCTTAGAAAAATTCTGATGATTTCGGAACTTAGAAAAATTCTGCTGATTTCGGTACTTGGAAAATTTCTGCCTTTTTAGGTACTTTGAAAAGACTCAGAAGTTTTCGGTACTTAGAAAATTTCTGCCTTTTTCGGTACTTAGAAAACATTCAAAAGTTTTCGGAACTAAGAAAAATTCTGTCGAATTCGGTACTTAGATAAATTCTGTTGATATCGGTACTTAGAAAAATTCAGTCAATTTCGGTACTTAGGAAAATTCTTACGATTTCGATACTTATTAAACATTCAGAAGTTTTCGGTACTTAGAAAAATTCTGCCGATTTCGGTACTTAGAAAATTCTGACGATTTCGGTACTTTGAAAAATTCTGCCTTTTTCGGTACTTTGAAAAGACTAGGAAGTTTGCAGTACTTAGAAAATTTCTGACGTTTTCGGTACTTAGAAAAATTCTTTTGATTTCGGTACTTAAAAACATTCTGATGATTTCGGATCTTAGAAAATTTCTGACCTTTTCGATACTTAGAAAATTTCTGACGTTTTCGGTACTTAGAAAAATTCTGTCGATTTCGTTACTTGGAAAATTTCTGCCTTTTTCGGTACTTTGAAACCACTCAGAAGTTTTCAGTACTTAAAAAATATCTGTCGATTTCGGTACTTGGAAAATTTCTGCCTTTTTCGGTACTTTGAAAAGACTCAGAAGTTTTCAGTACTTAGAAAATATCTGACGTTTTCGGTACTTAGAAATTTTCTGACATTTTCGGTACTTAGAAAAATTCTGCCGATTTCGGTACTTAGAAAAATTCTGTTGATTTCGGTATTTAGAAAAAATCTGTCGATTTCGGTACTTAGAAAAGACTCGGAAGTTTTCGGTACTTACAAAATTTCTGCCTTTTTCGGTACTTAGAAAACATTCAGAAGTTTTCATTACTTAGAAAAATTCTGTCGAATTCGGTACTTAGAAAAATTCTGTTGATTTCGGTACTTGGAAAATTTCTGCCTTTTTCGGTACTTTGAAAAGACTCAGAAGTTTGCAGTACTTAGAAAATTTCTGACATTTTCGGTACTTAGAAAAATACTTACGATTTCGATACTTATTAAACATTCAGAAGTTTTCGGTACTTGGAAAAATTCTGTCGATTTCGGTACTTAGAAAAGACTCGGAAGTTTTCGGTACTTAGAAAATTTCTGACGTTTTCGGTACTTAGAAAAATTCTTTTGATTTCGGTACTTAGAAAATTTCTGCCTTTTTCGGTACTTTGAAAAGACTCAGAAGTTTTCGGTACTTAGAAAATTTCTGACGATTTCGGTACTTAGAAAAATTCTGACGATTTCGGTACTTAGAAAAATTCTGTCGATTTCGGTACTTAGAAAACATTCTGAAGTTTTCGGTACTTAGAAAATTTCTGCATTTTTCGGTACTTAGAAAACATTCAAAAGTTTTCGGAACTAAGAAAAATTCTGTCGAATTCGGTACTTAGAAAAATTCTGTTGATATCGGTACTTAGAAAAATTCAGTCAATTTCGGTACTTAGGAAAATTCTTACGATTTCGATACTTATTAAACATTCAGAAGTTTTCGGTACTTAGAAAAATTCTGCCGATTTCGGTACTTTGAAAAGACTAGGAAGTTTGCAGTACTTAGAAAATTTCTGACGTTTTCGGTACTTAGAAAAATTCTTTTGATTTCGGTACTTAGAAAAATTCTGACGATATCGGTACTTAGAAAATTCTGACGATTTCGGTACTTAAAAACATTCTGATGATTTCGGATCCTAGAAAATTTCTGACCTTTTCGATACTTAGAAAATTTCTGACGTTTTCGGTACTTTGAAAAGACTCAGAAGTTTTCAGTACTTAAAAAATATCTGACGTTTTCGGTACTTAGAAAATTTCTGACATTTTCGGTACTTAGAAAAATTCTGCCGATTTCGGTACTTAGAAAAATTCTGTTGATTTCGGTACTTAGAAAAATTCTGTCGATTTCGGTACTTAGAAAAGACTCGGAAGTTTTCGGTACTTAGAAAAATTCTGCCAATTTCGGTACTAAGAAAATTTCTGACATTTTCGGTACTTAGAAAATTTCTGACGTTTTCGGTACTTAGAAAAATTCTGATGATTTCGGATCTTAGAAAAATTCTGATGATTTCGGAACTTAGAAAAATTCTGCTGATTTCGGTACTTGGAAAATTTCTGCCTTTTTAGGTACTTTGAAAAGAATCAGAAGTTTTCAGTATTTAGAAAATTTCTGACGTTTTCGGTACTTAGAAAATTTCTGACGTTTTCGGTACTTAGAAAAATTCTGCCGATTTCGGTACTTAGAAAAATTCTGTTGATTTCGGTACTTAGAAAAATTCAGTCGATTTCGGAACTTAGAAAATTCTGACGATTTCGGTACTTTGAAAAATTCTGCCTTTTTCGGTACTTTGAAAAGACTAGGAAGTTTGCAGTACTTCAAAAATTTCTGACGTTTTCGGTACTTAGAAAAATTCTTTTGATTTCGGTACTTAGAAAAATTCTGACGATATCGGTACTTAGAAAATTCTGACGATTTCGGTACTTAGAAACATTCTGATGATTTCGGATCTTAGAAAATTTCTGACCTTTTCGATACTTAGAAAATTTCTGACGTTTTCGGTACTTAGAAAAATTCTGATGATTTCGGATCTTAGAAAAATTCTGATGATTTCGGAACTTAGAAAAATTCTGCTGATTTCGGTACTTGGAAAATTTCTGCCTTTTTAGGTACTTTGAAAAGACTCAGAAGTTTTCGGTACTTAGAAAATTTCTGCCTTTTTCGGTACTTAGAAAACATTCAAAAGTTTTCGGAACTAAGAAAAATTCTGTCGAATTCGGTACTTAGATAAATTCTGTTGATATCGGTACTTAGAAAAATTCAGTCAATTTCGGTACTTAGGAAAATTCTTACGATTTCGATACTTATTAAACATTCAGAAGTTTTCGGTACTTAGAAAAATTCTGCCGATTTCGGTACTTAGAAAATTCTGACGATTTCGGTACTTTGAAAAATTCTGCCTTTTTCGGTACTTTGAAAAGACTAGGAAGTTTGCAGTACTTAGAAAATTTCTGACGTTTTCGGTACTTAGAAAAATTCTTTTGATTTCGGTACTTAAAAACATTCTGATGATTTCGGATCTTAGAAAATTTCTGACCTTTTCGATACTTAGAAAATTTCTGACGTTTTCGGTACTTAGAAAAATTCTGTCGATTTCGTTACTTGGAAAATTTCTGCCTTTTTCGGTACTTTGAAAAGACTCAGAAGTTTTCAGTACTTAAAAAATATCTGTCGATTTCGGTACTTGGAAAATTTCTGCCTTTTTCGGTACTTTGAAAAGACTCAGAAGTTTTCAGTACTTAGAAAATATCTGACGTTTTCGGTACTTAGAAATTTTCTGACATTTTCGGTACTTAGAAAAATTCTGCCGATTTCGGTACTTAGAAAAATTCTGTTGATTTCGGTATTTAGAAAAAATCTGTCGATTTCGGTACTTAGAAAAGACTCGGAAGTTTTCGGTACTTACAAAATTTCTGCCTTTTTCGGTACTTAGAAAACATTCAGAAGTTTTCATTACTTAGAAAAATTCTGTCGAATTCGGTACTTAGAAAAATTCTGTTGATTTCGGTACTTGGAAAATTTCTGCCTTTTTCGGTACTTTGAAAAGACTCAGAAGTTTGCAGTACTTAGAAAATTTCTGACGTTTTCGGTACTTAGAAAAATTCTTTTGATTTCGGTACTTATTAAACATTCAGAAGTTTTCGGTACTTAGAAAAATTCTGCCGATTTCGGTACTTAGAAAATTCTGACGATTTCGGTACTTTGAAAAATTCTGCCTTTTTCGGGACTTTGAAAAGACTAGGAAGTTTGCAGTACTTAGAAAATTTCTGACGTTTTCGGTACTTAGAAAAATTCTTTTGATTTCGGTACTTAGAAAAATTCTGACGATATCGGTACTTAGAAAATTCTGACGATTTCGGTACTTAAAAACATTCTGATGATTTCGGATCCTAGAAAATTTCTGACCTTCGATTTCTGATTCGATTTCTGACCTTACCGATTTCTGACGTTTTCGGTACTTAGAAAAATTCTGTCGATTTCGTTACTTGGAAAATTTCTGCCTTTTTCGGTACTTTGAAAAGACTCAGAAGTTTTCAGTACTTAAAAAATATCTGACGTTTTCGGTACTTAGAAAATTTCTGACATTTTCGGTACTTAGAAAAATTCTGCCGATTTCGGTACTTAGAAAAATTCTGTTGATTTCGGTACTTAGAAAAATTCTGTCGATTTCGGTACTTAGAAAAGACTCGGAAGTTTTCGGTACTTAGAAAAATTCTGCCAATTTCGGTACTAAGAAAATTTCTGACATTTTCGGTACTTAGAAAATTTCTGACGTTTTCGGTACTTAGAAAAATTCTGATGATTTCGGATCTTAGAAAAATTCTGATGATTTCGGAACTTAGAAAAATTCTGCTGATTTCGGTACTTGGAAAATTTCTGCCTTTTTAGGTACTTTGAAAAGACTCAGAAGTTTTCAGTATTTAGAAAATTTCTGACGTTTTCGGTACTTAGAAAATTTCTGACGTCTTCGGTACTTAGAAAAATTCTGCCGATTTCGGTACTTAGAAAAATTCTGTTGATTTCGGTATTTAGAAAAAATCTGTCGATTTCGGTACTTAGAAAAGACTCGGAAGTTTTCGGTACTTACAAAATTTCTGCCTTTTTCGGTACTTAGAAAACATTCAGAAGTTTTCATTACTTAGAAAAATTCTGTCGAATTCGGTACTTAGAAAAATTCTGTTGATTTCGGTACTTGGAAAATTTCTGCCTTTTTCGGTACTTTGAAAAGACTCAGAAGTTTGCAGTACTTAGAAAATTTCTGACGTTTTCGGTACTTAGAAAAATTCTTTTGATTTCGGTACTTAGAAAATTTCTGCCTTTTTCGGTACTTTGAAAAGACTCAGAAGTTTTCGGAACTAAGAAAAATTCTGTCGAATTCGGTACTTAGAAAAATTCTGTTGATATCGGTACTTAGAAAAATTCAGTCAATTTCGGTACTTAGGAAAATTCTTACGATTTCGATACTTATTAAACATTCAGAAGTTTTCGGTACTTAGAAAAATTCTGCCGATTTCGGTACTTAGAAAATTCTGACGATTTCGGTACTTTGAAAAATTCTGCCTTTTTCGGGACTTTGAAAAGACTAGGAAGTTTGCAGTACTTAGAAAATTTCTGACGTTTTCGGTACTTAGAAAAATTCTTTTGATTTCGGTACTTAGAAAAATTCTGACGATATCGGTACTTAGAAAATTCTGACGATTTCGGTACTTAAAAACATTCTGATGATTTCGGATCCTAGAAAATTTCTGACCTTCGATTTCTGATTCGATTTCTGACCTTACCGATTTCTGACGTTTTCGGTACTTAGAAAAATTCTGTCGATTTCGTTACTTGGAAAATTTCTGCCTTTTTCGGTACTTTGAAAAGACTCAGAAGTTTTCAGTACTTAAAAAATATCTGACGTTTTCGGTACTTAGAAAATTTCTGACATTTTCGGTACTTAGAAAAATTCTGCCGATTTCGGTACTTAGAAAAATTCTGTTGATTTCGGTACTTAGAAAAATTCTGTCGATTTCGGTACTTAGAAAAGACTCGGAAGTTTTCGGTACTTAGAAAAATTCTGCCAATTTCGGTACTAAGAAAATTTCTGACATTTTCGGTACTTAGAAAATTTCTGACGTTTTCGGTACTTAGAAAAATTCTGATGATTTCGGATCTTAGAAAAATTCTGATGATTTCGGAACTTAGAAAAATTCTGCTGATTTCGGTACTTGGAAAATTTCTGCCTTTTTAGGTACTTTGAAAAGACTCAGAAGTTTTCAGTATTTAGAAAATTTCTGACGTTTTCGGTACTTAGAAAATTTCTGACGTCTTCGGTACTTAGAAAAATTCTGCCGATTTCGGTACTTAGAAAAATTCTGTTGATTTCGGTACTTAGAAAAATTCAGTCGATTTCGGAACTTAGAAAATTCTGACGATTTCGGTACTTTGAAAAATTCTGCCTTTTTCGGTACTTTGAAAAGACTAGGAAGTTTGCAGTACTTCAAAAATTTCTGACGTTTTCGGTACTTAGAAAAATTCTTTTGATTTCGGTACTTAGAAAAATTCTGACGATATCGGTACTTAGAAAATTCTGACGATTTCGGTACTTAGAAACATTCTGATGATTTCGGATCTTAGAAAATTTCTGACCTTTTCGATACTTAGAAAATTTCTGACGTTTTCGGTACTTAGAAAAATTCTGTCGATTTCGTTACTTGGAAAATTTCTGCCTTTTTCGGTACTTTGAAAAGACTCAGAAGTTTTCAGTACTTAAAAAATATCTGACGTTTTCGGTACTTAGAAAATTTCTGACATTTTCGGTACTTAGAAAAATTCTGCCGATTTCGGTACTTAGAAAAATTCTGTTGATTTCGGTACTTAGAAAAATTCTGTCGATTTCGGTACTTAGAAAAGACTCGGAAGTTTTCGGTACTTAGAAAAATTCTGCCAATTTCGGTACTAAGAAAATTTCTGACATTTTCGGTACTTAGAAAATTTCTGACGTTTTCGGTACTTAGAAAAATTCTGATGATTTCGGATCTTAGAAAAATTCTGATGATTTCGGAACTTAGAAAAATTCTGCTGATTTCGGTACTTGGAAAATTTCTGCCTTTTTAGGTACTTTGAAAAGACTCAGAAGTTTTCAGTACTTCAAAAATTTCTGACGTTTTCGGTACTTAGAAAAATTCTTTTGATTTCGGTACTTAGAAAAATTCTGACGATATCGGTACTTAGAAAATTCTGACGATTTCGGTACTTAGAAACATTCTGATGATTTCGGATCTTAGAAAATTTCTGACCTTTTCGATACTTAGAAAATTTCTGACGTTTTCGGTACTTAGAAAAATTCTGATGATTTCGGATCTTAGAAAAATTCTGATGATTTCGGAACTTAGAAAAATTCTGCTGATTTCGGTACTTGGAAAATTTCTGCCTTTTTAGGTACTTTGAAAAGACTCAGAAGTTTTCGGTACTTAGAAAATTTCTGCCTTTTTCGGTACTTAGAAAACATTCAAAAGTTTTCGGAACTAAGAAAAATTCTGTCGAATTCGGTACTTAGATAAATTCTGTTGATATCGGTACTTAGAAAAATTCAGTCAATTTCGGTACTTAGGAAAATTCTTACGATTTCGATACTTATTAAACATTCAGAAGTTTTCGGTACTTAGAAAAATTCTGCCGATTTCGGTACTTAGAAAATTCTGACGATTTCGGTACTTTGAAAAATTCTGCCTTTTTCGGTACTTTGAAAAGACTAGGAAGTTTGCAGTACTTAGAAAATTTCTGACGTTTTCGGTACTTAGAAAAATTCTTTTGATTTCGGTACTTAAAAACATTCTGATGATTTCGGATCTTAGAAAATTTCTGACCTTTTCGATACTTAGAAAATTTCTGACGTTTTCGGTACTTAGAAAAATTCTGTCGATTTCGTTACTTGGAAAATTTCTGCCTTTTTCGGTACTTTGAAAAGACTCAGAAGTTTTCAGTACTTAAAAAATATCTGTCGATTTCGGTACTTGGAAAATTTCTGCCTTTTTCGGTACTTTGAAAAGACTCAGAAGTTTTCAGTACTTAGAAAATATCTGACGTTTTCGGTACTTAGAAATTTTCTGACATTTTCGGTACTTAGAAAAATTCTGCCGATTTCGGTACTTAGAAAAATTCTGTTGATTTCGGTATTTAGAAAAAATCTGTCGATTTCGGTACTTAGAAAAGACTCGGAAGTTTTCGGTACTTACAAAATTTCTGCCTTTTTCGGTACTTAGAAAACATTCAGAAGTTTTCATTACTTAGAAAAATTCTGTCGAATTCGGTACTTAGAAAAATTCTGTTGATTTCGGTACTTGGAAAATTTCTGCCTTTTTCGGTACTTTGAAAAGACTCAGAAGTTTGCAGTACTTAGAAAATTTCTGACATTTTCGGTACTTAGAAAAATACTTACGATTTCGATACTTATTAAACATTCAGAAGTTTTCGGTACTTGGAAAAATTCTGTCGATTTCGGTACTTAGAAAAGACTCGGAAGTTTTCGGTACTTAGAAAATTTCTGACGTTTTCGGTACTTAGAAAAATTCTTTTGATTTCGGTACTTAGAAAATTTCTGCCTTTTTCGGTACTTTGAAAAGACTCAGAAGTTTTCGGTACTTAGAAAATTTCTGACGATTTCGGTACTTAGAAAAATTCTGACGATTTCGGTACTTAGAAAAATTCTGTCGATTTCGGTACTTAGAAAACATTCTGAAGTTTTCGGTACTTAGAAAATTTCTGCATTTTTCGGTACTTAGAAAACATTCAAAAGTTTTCGGAACTAAGAAAAATTCTGTCGAATTCGGTACTTAGAAAAATTCTGTTGATATCGGTACTTAGAAAAATTCAGTCAATTTCGGTACTTAGGAAAATTCTTACGATTTCGATACTTATTAAACATTCAGAAGTTTTCGGTACTTAGAAAAATTCTGCCGATTTCGGTACTTAGAAAATTCTGACGATTTCGGTACTTTGAAAAATTCTGCCTTTTTCGGGACTTTGAAAAGACTAGGAAGTTTGCAGTACTTAGAAAATTTCTGACGTTTTCGGTACTTAGAAAAATTCTTTTGATTTCGGTACTTAGAAAAATTCTGACGATATCGGTACTTAGAAAATTCTGACGATTTCGGTACTTAAAAACATTCTGATGATTTCGGATCCTAGAAAATTTCTGACCTTCGATTTCTGATTCGATTTCTGACCTTACCGATTTCTGACGTTTTCGGTACTTAGAAAAATTCTGTCGATTTCGTTACTTGGAAAATTTCTGCCTTTTTCGGTACTTTGAAAAGACTCAGAAGTTTTCAGTACTTAAAAAATATCTGACGTTTTCGGTACTTAGAAAATTTCTGACATTTTCGGTACTTAGAAAAATTCTGCCGATTTCGGTACTTAGAAAAATTCTGTTGATTTCGGTACTTAGAAAAATTCTGTCGATTTCGGTACTTAGAAAAGACTCGGAAGTTTTCGGTACTTAGAAAAATTCTGCCAATTTCGGTACTAAGAAAATTTCTGACATTTTCGGTACTTAGAAAATTTCTGACGTTTTCGGTACTTAGAAAAATTCTGATGATTTCGGATCTTAGAAAAATTCTGATGATTTCGGAACTTAGAAAAATTCTGCTGATTTCGGTACTTGGAAAATTTCTGCCTTTTTAGGTACTTTGAAAAGACTCAGAAGTTTTCAGTATTTAGAAAATTTCTGACGTTTTCGATACTTAGAAAATTTCTGACGTCTTCGGTACTTAGAAAAATTCTGCCGATTTCGGTACTTAGAAAAATTCTGTTGATTTCGGTACTTAGAAAAATTCAGTCGATTTCGGAACTTAGAAAATTCTGACGATTTCGGTACTTTGAAAAATTCTGCCTTTTTCGGTACTTTGAAAAGACTAGGAAGTTTGCAGTACTTAAAAAATTTCTGACGTTTTCGGTACTTAGAAAAATTCTTTTGATTTCGGTACTTAGAAAAATTCTGACGATATCGGTACTTAGAAAATTCTGACGATTTCGGTACTTAGAAACATTCTGATGATTTCGGATCTTAGAAAATTTCTGACCTTTTCGATACTTAGAAAATTTCTGACGTTTTCGGTACTTAGAAAAATTCTGTCGATTTCGGTACTTGGAAAATTTCTGCCTTTTTCGGTACTTTGAAAAGACTCAGAAGTTTTCAGTACTTAGAAAATATCTGACATTTTCGGTACTTAGAAAAATTCTGCCGATTTCGGTACTTAGAAAAATTCTGTTGATTTCGGTACTTAGAAAAAATCTGTCGATTTCGGTACTTAGAAAAGACTCGGAAGTTTTCGGTACTTACAAAATTTCTGCCTTTTTCGGTACTTAGAAAACATTCAGAAGTTTTCGTTACTTAGAAAAATTCTGTCGAATTCGGTACTTAGAAAAATTCTGTTGATTTCGGTACTTGGAAAATTTCTGCCTTTTTCGGAACTTTGAAAAGACTCAGAAGTTTGCAGTACTTAGAAAATTTCTGACATTTTCGGTACTTAGAAAAATACTTACGATTTCGATACTTAGAAAAATTCTGTCGATTTCGGTACTTAGAAAAGACTCGGAAGTTTTCGGTACTTAGAAAATTTCTGACGTTTTCGGTACTTAGAAAAATTCTTTTGATTTCGGTACTTAGAAAATTTCTGCCTTTTTCGGTACTTTGAAAAGACTCAGAAGTTTTCGGTACTTAGAAAATTTCTGACGATTTCGGTACTTAGAAAAATTCTGACGATTTCGGTACTTAGAAAATTTCTGACGTTTTCGGTACTTAGAAAATTTCTGCCTTTTTCGGTACTTTGAAAAGACTCAGAAGTTTTCAGTACTTAAAAAATATCTGACGTTTTCGGTACTTAGAAAATTTCTGACATTTTCGGTACTTAGAAAAATTCTGCCGATTTCGGTACTTTGAAAAATTCTGTTGATTTCGGTACTTAGAAAAATTCTGTCGATTTCGGTACTTAGAAAAGACTCGGAAGTTTCCGGTACTTAGAAAAATTCTGATGATTTCGGATCTTAGAAAATTTCTGACCTTTTCGGTACTTAGAAAATGTCTGTTGATTTCAGTACTTGGAAAATTTCTGCCTTTTTCGGTACTTTGAAAAGACTCAGAAAATTTCAGTACTTAGAAAATTTCTGACGTTTTCGGTACTTAGAAAATTTCTGACGTTTTCGGTACTTCGAAAAATTCTGCCGATTTCGGTACTTAGAAAATTTCTGTTTATTTCGGTACTTAGAAAAATTCTGTTGAATTTGGTACTTAGAAAAATTCCGTTGATTTCGGTACTTTGAAAAGACTCAGAAGTTTTCGGTACTTAGAAAATTTCTGACGTTTTCGGTACTTTGAATAATTCTGATGATTTCGGTACTTAGAAAAATTCTGTTGATTTCGGTACTTAGAAAAAATCTGTCGATTTCGGTACTTAGAAAAGACTCGGAAGTTTTCGGTACTTACAAAATTTCTGCCTTTTTCGGTACTTAGAAAACATTCAGAAGTTTTCGTTACTTAGAAAAATTCTGTCGAATTCGGTACTTAGAAAAATTCTGTTGATTTCGGTACTTGGAAAATTTCTGCCTTTTTCGGTACTTTGAAAAGACTCAGAAGTTTGCAGTACTTAGAAAATTTCTGACATTTTCGGTACTTAGAAAAATACTTACGATTTCGATACTTATTAAACATTCAGAAATTTTCGGTACTTAGAAAAATTCTGACGATTTCGGTACTTAGAAAAATTCTGTCGATTTCGGTACTTAGAAAACATTCTGAAGTTTTCGGTACTTAGAAAATTTCTACCTTTTTCGGTACTTAGAAAACATTCAAAAGTTTTCGGAACTAAGAAAAATTCTGTCGAATTCGGTACTTAGAAAAATTCTGTTGATATCGGTACTTAGAAAAATTCAGTCAATTTCGGTACTTAGGAAAATTCTTACGATTTCGATACTTATTAAACATTCAGAAGTTTTCGGGACTTAGAAAAATTCTGCCGATTTCGGTACTTAGAAAATTCTGACGTTTTCGGTACTTAGAAAAATTCTGATGATTTCGGAACTTAGAAAAATTCTGCTGATTTCGGTACTTGGAAAATTTCTGCCTTTTTAGGTACTTTGAAAAGACTCAGAAGTTTTCAGTATTTAGAAAATTTCTGACGTTTTCGGTACTTAGAAAAATTCTTTTGATTTCGGTACTTAGAAAAATTCTGACGATATCGGTACTTAGAAAATTCTGACGATTTCGGTACTTAGAAACATTCTGATGATTTCGGATCTTAGAAAATTTCTGACCTTTTCGATACTTAGAAAATTTCTGACGTTTTCGGTACTTAGAAAAATTCTGTCGATTTCGGTACTTGGAAAATTTTTGCCTTTTTCAGTACTTTGAAAAGACTCAGAAGTTTTCAGTACTTAGAAAATATCTGACGTTTTCGGTACTTAGAAAATTTCTGACATTTTCGGTACTTAGAAAAATTCTGCCGATTTCGGTACTTAGAAAAATTCTGTTGATTTCGGTACTTAGAAAAAATCTGTCGATTTCGGTACTTAGAAAAGACTCGGAAGTTTTCGGTACTTACAAAATTTCTGCCTTTTTCGGTACTTAGAAAACATTCAGAAGTTTTCGTTACTTAGAAAAATTCTGTCGAATTCGGTACTTAGAAAAATTCTGTTGATTTCGGTACTTGGAAAATTTCTGCCTTTTTCGGTACTTTGAAAAGACTCAGAAGTTTGCAGTACTTAGAAAATTTCTGACATTTTCGGCACTTAGAAAAATACTTACGATTTCGATACTTATTAAACATTCAGAAGTTATCGGTACTTAGAAAAATTCTGCCGATTTCGGTACTTAGAAAAATTCTTTTGATTTCGGTACTTAGAAAATTTCTGCCTTTTTCGGTACTTTGAAAAGACTCAGAAGTTTTCGGTACTTAGAAAATTTCTGACGATTTCGGTACTTAGAAAAATTCTTTTGATTTCGGTACTTAGAAAATTTCTGCCTTTTTCGGTACTTTGAAAAGACTCAGAAGTTTTCGGTACTTAGAAAATTTCTGACGATTTCGGTACTTAGAAAAATTCTGACGATTTCGGTACTTAGAAAAATTCTGTCGATTTCGGTACTTAGAAAACATTCAGAAGTTTTCGGTACTTAGAAAATTTCTGCCTTTTTCGGTACTTAGAAAACATTCAAAAGTTTTCGGAACTTAGAAAAATTCTGTCGAATTCGGTACTTAGAAAAATTCTGTTGTTATCGGTACTTAGAAAAATTCAGTCAATTTCGGTACTTAGGAAAATTCTTACGATTTCGATACTTATTAAACATTCAGAAGTTTTCGGTACTTAGAAAAATTCTGCCGATTTCGGTACTTTGAAAAGACTAGGAAGTTTGCAGTACTTAAAAATTTCTGACGTTTTCGGTACTTAGAAAAATTCTTTTGATTTCGGTACTTAGAAAAATTCTGACGATATCGGTACTTAGAAAATTCTGACGATTTCGGTACTTAAAAACATTCTGATGATTTCGGATCTTAGAAAATTTCTGCCTTTTTCGGTACTTTGAAAAGACTCAGAAGTTTTCAGTACTTAAAAAATATCTGACGTTTTCGGTACTTAGAAAATTTCTGACATTTTCGGTACTTAGAAAAATTCTGCCGATTTCGGTACTTTGAAAAATTCTGCCTTTTTCGGTACTTTGAAAAGACTAGGAAGTTTGCAGTACTTAAAAAATTTCTGACGTTTTCGGTACTTAGAAAAATTCTTTTGATTTCGATACTTAGAAAAATTCTGACGATATCGGTACTTAGAAAATTCTGACGATTTCGGTACTTAGAAACATTCTGATGATTTCGGATCTTAGAAAATTTCTGACCTTTTCGATACTTAGAAAATTTCTGACGTTTTCGGTACTTAGAAAAATTCTGTCGATTTCGGTACTTGGAAAATTTCTGCCTTTTTCGGTACTTTGAAAAGACTCAGAAGTTTTCAGTACTTAGAAAATATCTGACGTTTTCGGTACTTAGAAAAATTCTGCCGATTTCGGTACTTAGAAAAATTCTGTTGATTTCGGTACTTAGAAAAATTCTGTCGATTTCGGTACTTAGAAAAGACTCGGAAGTTTTCGGTACTTAGAAAAATTCTGCCAATTTCGGTACTAAGAAAATTTCTGACATTTTCGGTACTTAGAAAATTTCTGACGTTTTCGGTACTTTGAAAAATTCTGATGATTTCGGATCTTAGAAAAATTCTGATGATTTCGGAACTTAGAAAAATTCTGCTGATTTCGGTACTTGAAAAATTTCTGCCTTTTTAGGTACTTTGAAAAGACTCAGAAGTTTTCAGTATTTAGAAAATTTCTGACGTTTTCGGTACTTAGAAAATTTCTGACGTTTTCGGTACTTAGAAAAATTCTGACCATTTCGGTTTTTAGAAAAATTCTGGTGATTTCGGTACTTAGAAAATTTCTGACGTTTTCGGTACTTAGAAAAATTCTTTTGATTTCGGTACTTAGAAAATTTCTGCCTTTTTCGGTACTTTGAAAAGACTCAGAAGTTTTCGGTACTTAGAAAATTTCTGACGATTTCGGTACTTAGAAAAATTCTGTCGATTTCGGTACTTAGAAAACATTCAGAAGTTTTCGGTACTTAGAAAATTTCTGCCTTTTTCGGTACTTAGAAAACATTCAAAAGATTTCGGAACTTAGAAAAATTCTGTCGAATTCGGTACTTAGAAAAATTCTGTTGATATCGGTACTTAGAAAAATTCAGTCAATTTCGGTACTTAGGAAAATTCTTACGATTTCGATACTTATTAAACATTCAGAAGTTTTCGGTACTTAGAAAAATTCTGTCGATTTCGGTACTTAGAAAAGACTCGGAAGTTTTCGGTACTTAGAAAAATTCTGCCGATTTCGGTACTTTGAAAAGACTAGGAAGTTTGCAGTACTTAAAAATTTCTGACGTTTTCGGTACTTAGAAAAATTCTTTTGATTTCGGTACTTAGAAAAATTCTGACGATATCGGTACTTAGAAAATTCTGACGATTTCGGTACTTAAAAACATTCTGATGATTTCGGATCTTAGAAAATTTCTGCCTTTTTCGGTACTTTGAAAAGACTCAGAAGTTTTCAGTACTTAAAAAATATCTGACGTTTTCGGTACTTAGAAAATTTCTGACATTTTCGGTACTTAGAAAAATTCTGCCGATTTCGGTACTTTGAAAAATTCTGCCTTTTTCGGTACTTTGAAAAGACTAGGAAGTTTGCAGTACTTAAAAAATTTCTGACGTTTTCGGTACTTAGAAAAATTCTTTTGATTTCGATACTTAGAAAAATTCTGACGATATCGGTACTTAGAAAATTCTGACGATTTCGGTACTTAGAAACATTCTGATGATTTCGGATCTTAGAAAATTTCTGACCTTTTCGATACTTAGAAAATTTCTGACGTTTTCGGTACTTAGAAAAATTCTGTCGATTTCGGTACTTGGAAAATTTCTGCCTTTTTCGGTACTTTGAAAAGACTCAGAAGTTTTCAGTACTTAGAAAATATCTGACGTTTTCGGTACTTAGAAAAATTCTGCCGATTTCGGTACTTAGAAAAATTCTGTTGATTTCGGTACTTAGAAAAATTCTGTCGATTTCGGTACTTAGAAAAGACTCGGAAGTTTTCGGTACTTAGAAAAATTCTGCCAATTTCGGTACTAAGAAAATTTCTGACATTTTCGGTACTTAGAAAATTTCTGACGTTTTCGGTACTTTGAAAAATTCTGATGATTTCGGATCTTAGAAAAATTCTGATGATTTCGGAACTTAGAAAAATTCTGCTGATTTCGGTACTTGAAAAATTTCTGCCTTTTTAGGTACTTTGAAAAGACTCAGAAGTTTTCAGTATTTAGAAAATTTCTGACGTTTTCGGTACTTAGAAAATTTCTGACGTTTTCGGTACTTAGAAAAATTCTGACCATTTCGGTTTTTAGAAAAATTCTGGTGATTTCGGTACTTAGAAAATTTCTGACGTTTTCGGTACTTAGAAAAATTCTTTTGATTTCGGTACTTAGAAAATTTCTGCCTTTTTCGGTACTTTGAAAAGACTCAGAAGTTTTCGGTACTTAGAAAATTTCTGACGATTTCGGTACTTAGAAAAATTCTGTCGATTTCGGTACTTAGAAAACATTCAGAAGTTTTCGGTACTTAGAAAATTTCTGCCTTTTTCGGTACTTAGAAAACATTCAAAAGATTTCGGAACTTAGAAAAATTCTGTCGAATTCGGTACTTAGAAAAATTCTGTTGATATCGGTACTTAGAAAAATTCAGTCAATTTCGGTACTTAGGAAAATTCTTACGATTTCGATACTTATTAAACATTCAGAAGTTTTCGGTACTTAGAAAAATTCTGCCGATTTCGGTACTTTGAAAAGACTAGGAAGTTTGCAGTACTTAAAAATTTCTGACGTTTTCGGTACTTAGAAAAATTCTTTTGATTTCGGTACTTAGAAAAATTCTGACGATATCGGTACTTAGAAAATTCTGACGATTTCGGTACTTAAAAACATTCTGATGATTTCGGATCTTAGAAAATTTCTGCCTTTTTCGGTACTTTGAAAAGACTCAGAAGTTTTCAGTACTTAAAAAATATCTGACGTTTTCGGTACTTAGAAAATTTCTGACATTTTCGGTACTTAGAAAAATTCTGCCGATTTCGGTACTTAGAAAAATTCTGTCGATTTCGGTACTTAGAAAAGACTCGGAAGTTTTCGGTACTTAGAAAAATTCTGCCAATTTCGGTACTAAGAAAATTTCTGACATTTTCGGTACTTAGAAAATTTCTGACGTTTTCGGTACTTAGAAAAATTCTGATGATTTCGGTTTTTAGAAAAATTCTGCTGATTTCGGTACTTGGAAAATTTCTGCCTTTTTAGGTACTTTGAAAAGACTCAGAAGATTTCAGTATTTAGAAAATTTCTGACGTTTTCGGTACTTAGAAAATTTCTGACGTTTTCGGTACTTAGAAAAATTCTGACCATTTCGGTTTTTAGAAAAATTCTGGTGATTTCGGTACTTAGAAAATTTCTGACGTTTCCGGTAATTAGAAAAATTCTTACGATTTCGAGACTTATTAAACATTCAGAAGTTTTAGGTACTTAGAAAAATTCTGTCGATCTCGGTACTTAGAAAAGACTCGGAAGTTTTCGGTACTTAGAAAATTTCTGACGTTTTCGGTACTTAGAAAAATTCTGATGATTTCGGTACTTTGAAAAATTCTGATGATTTCGGAACTTAGAAAAATTCTGCTGATTTTGGTACTTGGAAAATTTCTGCCTTTTTAGGTACTTTGAAAAGACTCAGAAGTTTTCAGTATTTAGAAAATTTCTGACGTTTTCGGTACTTAGAAAATTTCTGACGTTTTCGGTACTTAGAAAAATTCTGCCGATTTCGGTACTTAGAAAAATTCTGTTGATTTCGGTACTTAGAAAAATTCAGTCGATTTCGGTACTTAGAAAAATTCTTACGAATTCGATACTTATTAAACATACAGAAGTTTTCGGTACTTAGAAAAATTCTGCCGATTTCGGTACTTAGAAAATTCTGACGATTTCGGTACTTTGAAAAATTCTGCCTTTTTCGGTACTTTGAAAAGACTAGGAAGTTTGCAGTAGTTAAAAAATTTCTGACGTTTTCGGTACTTAGAAAAATTCTTTTGATTTCGATACTTAGAAAAATTCTGACGATATCGGTACTTAGAAAATTCTGACGATTTCGGTACTTAGAAACATTCTGATGATTTCGGATCTTAGAAAATTTCTGACCTTTTCGATACTTAGAAAATTTCTGACGTTTTCGGTACTTAGAAAAATTCTGTCGATTTCGGTACTTGGAAAATTTCTGCCTTTTTCGGTACTTTGAAAAGACTCAGAAGTTTTCAGTACTTAGAAAATATCTGACGTTTTCGGTACTTAGAAAAATTCTGCCGATTTCGGTACTTAGAAAAATTCTGTTGATTTCGGTACTTAGAAAAATTCTGTCGATTTCGGTACTTAGAAAAGACTCGGAAGTTTTCGGTACTTAGAAAAATTCTGCCAATTTCGGTACTAAGAAAATTTCTGACATTTTCGGTACTTAGAAAATTTCTGACGTTTTCGGTACTTTGAAAAATTCTGATGATTTCGGATCTTAGAAAAATTCTGATGATTTCGGAACTTAGAAAAATTCTGCTGATTTCGGTACTTGAAAAATTTCTGCCTTTTTAGGTACTTTGAAAAGACTCAGAAGTTTTCAGTATTTAGAAAATTTCTGACGTTTTCGGTACTTAGAAAATTTCTGACGTTTTCGGTACTTAGAAAAATTCTGACCATTTCGGTTTTTAGAAAAATTCTGGTGATTTCGGTACTTAGAAAATTTCTGACGTTTTCGGTACTTAGAAAAATTCTTTTGATTTCGGTACTTAGAAAATTTCTGCCTTTTTCGGTACTTTGAAAAGACTCAGAAGTTTTCGGTACTTAGAAAATTTCTGACGATTTCGGTACTTAGAAAAATTCTGTCGATTTCGGTACTTAGAAAACATTCAGAAGTTTTCGGTACTTAGAAAATTTCTGCCTTTTTCGGTACTTAGAAAACATTCAAAAGATTTCGGAACTTAGAAAAATTCTGTCGAATTCGGTACTTAGAAAAATTCTGTTGATATCGGTACTTAGAAAAATTCAGTCAATTTCGGTACTTAGGAAAATTCTTACGATTTCGATACTTATTAAACATTCAGAAGTTTTCGGTACTTAGAAAAATTCTGCCGATTTCGGTACTTTGAAAAGACTAGGAAGTTTGCAGTACTTAAAAATTTCTGACGTTTTCGGTACTTAGAAAAATTCTTTTGATTTCGGTACTTAGAAAAATTCTGACGATATCGGTACTTAGAAAATTCTGACGATTTCGGTACTTAAAAACATTCTGATGATTTCGGATCTTAGAAAATTTCTGCCTTTTTCGGTACTTTGAAAAGACTCAGAAGTTTTCAGTACTTAAAAAATATCTGACGTTTTCGGTACTTAGAAAATTTCTGACATTTTCGGTACTTAGAAAAATTCTGCCGATTTCGGTACTTAGAAAAATTCTGTCGATTTCGGTACTTAGAAAAGACTCGGAAGTTTTCGGTACTTAGAAAAATTCTGCCAATTTCGGTACTAAGAAAATTTCTGACATTTTCGGTACTTAGAAAATTTCTGACGTTTTCGGTACTTAGAAAAATTCTGATGATTTCGGTTTTTAGAAAAATTCTGCTGATTTCGGTACTTGGAAAATTTCTGCCTTTTTAGGTACTTTGAAAAGACTCAGAAGATTTCAGTATTTAGAAAATTTCTGACGTTTTCGGTACTTAGAAAATTTCTGACGTTTTCGGTACTTAGAAAAATTCTGACCATTTCGGTTTTTAGAAAAATTCTGGTGATTTCGGTACTTAGAAAATTTCTGACGTTTCCGGTAATTAGAAAAATTCTTACGATTTCGAGACTTATTAAACATTCAGAAGTTTTAGGTACTTAGAAAAATTCTGTCGATCTCGGTACTTAGAAAAGACTCGGAAGTTTTCGGTACTTAGAAAATTTCTGACGTTTTCGGTACTTAGAAAAATTCTGATGATTTCGGTACTTTGAAAAATTCTGATGATTTCGGAACTTAGAAAAATTCTGCTGATTTTGGTACTTGGAAAATTTCTGCCTTTTTAGGTACTTTGAAAAGACTCAGAAGTTTTCAGTATTTAGAAAATTTCTGACGTTTTCGGTACTTAGAAAATTTCTGACGTTTTCGGTACTTAGAAAAATTCTGCCGATTTCGGTACTTAGAAAAATTCTGTTGATTTCGGTACTTAGAAAAATTCAGTCGATTTCGGTACTTAGAAAAATTCTTACGAATTCGATACTTATTAAACATACAGAAGTTTTCGGTACTTAGAAAAATTCTGCCGATTTCGGTACTTAGAAAATTCTGACGATTTCGGTACTTTGAAAAATTCTGCCTTTTTCGGTACTTTGAAAAGACTAGGAAGTTTGCAGTAGTTAAAAAATTTCTGACGTTTTCGGTACTTAGAAAAATTCTTTTGATTTCGATACTTAGAAAAATTCTGACGATATCGGTACTTAGAAAATTCTGACGATTTCGGTACTTAGAAACATTCTGATGATTTCGGATCTTAGAAAATTTCTGACCTTTTCGATACTTAGAAAATTTCTGACGTTTTCGGTACTTAGAAAAATTCTGTCGATTTCGGTACTTGGAAAATTTCTGCCTTTTTCGGTACTTTGAAAAGACTCAGAAGTTTTCAGTACTTAGAAAATATCTGACGTTTTCGGTACTTAGAAAAATTCTGCCGATTTCGGTACTTAGAAAAATTCTGTTGATTTCGGTACTTAGAAAAATTCTGTCGATTTCGGTACTTAGAAAAGACTCGGAAGTTTTCGGTACTTAGAAAAATTCTGCCAATTTCGGTACTAAGAAAATTTCTGACATTTTCGGTACTTAGAAAATTTCTGACGTTTTCGGTACTTTGAAAAATTCTGATGATTTCGGATCTTAGAAAAATTCTGATGATTTCGGAACTTAGAAAAATTCTGCTGATTTCGGTACTTGAAAAATTTCTGCCTTTTTAGGTACTTTGAAAAGACTCAGAAGTTTTCAGTATTTAGAAAATTTCTGACGTTTTCGGTACTTAGAAAATTTCTGACGTTTTCGGTACTTAGAAAAATTCTGACCATTTCGGTTTTTAGAAAAATTCTGGTGATTTCGGTACTTAGAAAATTTCTGAAGTTTTCGGTACTTAGAAAATTTCTGCCTTTTTCGGTACTTAGAAAACATTCAAAAGATTTCGGAACTTAGAAAAATTCTGTCGAATTCGGTACTTAGAAAAATTCTGTTGATATCGGTACTTAGAAAAATTCAGTCAATTTCGGTACTTAGGAAAATTCTTACGATTTCGATACATATTAAACATTCAGAAGTTTTCGGTACTTAGAAAAATTCTGCCGATTTCGGTACTTTGAAAAATTCTGCCTTTTTCGGTACTTTGAAAAGACTAGAAAGTTTGCAGTACTTAAAAATTTCTGACGTTTTCGGTACTTAGAAAAATTCTTTTGATTTCGGTACTTAGAAAAATTCTGACGATTTCGGTACTTAAAAACATTCTGATGATTTCGGATCTTAGAAAATTTCTGACCTTTTCGATACTTAGAAAATTTCTGACGTTTTCGGTACTTAGAAAAATTCTGTCGATTTCGTTACTTGGAAAATTTCTGCCTTTTTCGGTACTTTGAAAAGACTCAGAAGTTTTCAGTACTTAAAAAATATCTGACGTTTTCGGTACTTAGAAAATTTCTGACATTTTCGGTACTTAGAAAAATTCTGCCGATTTCGGTACTTAGAAAAATTCTGTCGATTTCGGTACTTAGAAAAGACTCGGAAGTTTTCGGTACTTTGAAAAATTTTGCCAATTTCGGTACTAAGAAAATTTCTGACATTTTCGGTACTTAGAAAATTTCTGACGTTTTCGGTACTTAGAAAAATTCTGATGATTTCGGTTTTTAGAAAAATTCTGCTGATTTCGGTACTTGGAAAATTTCTGCCTTTTTAGGTACTTTGAAAAGACTCAGAAGTTTTCAGTATTTAGAAAATTTCTGACGTTTTCGGTACTTAGAAAAATTCTGACCATTTCGGTTTTTAGAAAAATTCTGGTGATTTCGGTACTTAGAAAATTTCTGACGTTTCCGGTAATTAGAAAAATTCTTACGATGTCGATACTTATTAAACATTCAGAAGTTTTAGGTACTTAGAAAAATTCTGTCGATCTCGGTACTTAGAAAAGACTCGGAAGTTTTCGGTACTTAGAAAATTTCTGACGTTTTCGGTACTTAGAAAAATTCTGATGATTTCGGTACTTAGAAAAATTCTGATGATTTCGGAACTTAGAAAAATTCTGCTGATTTTGGTACTTGGAAAATTTCTGCCTTTTTAGGTACTTTGAAAAGACTCAGAAGTTTTCAGTATTTAGAAAATTTCTGACGTTTTCGGTACTTAGAAAATTTCTGACGTTTTCGGTACTTAGAAAAATTCTGCCGATTTCGGTACTTAGAAAAATTCTGTTGATTTCGGTACTTAGAAAAATTCAGTCGATTTCGGTACTTAGAAAAATTCTTACGAATTCGATACTTATTAAACATACAGAAGATTTCGGTACTTAGAAAAATTCTGCCGATTTCGGTACTTAGAAAATTCTGACGATTTCGGTACTTTGAAAAATTCTGCCTTTTTCGGTACTTTGAAAAGACTAGGAAGTTTGCAGTACTTGAAAAATTTCTGACGTTTTCGGTACTTAGAAAAATTCTTTTGATTTCGATACTTAGAAAAATTCTGACGATATCGGTACTTAGAAAATTCTGACGATTTCGGTACTTAGAAACATTCTGATGATTTCGGATCTTAGAAAATTTCTGACCTTTTCGATACTTAGAAAATTTCTGACGTTTTCGGTACTTAGAAAATTTCTGACGTTTTCGGTACTTAGAAAAATTCTGTCGATTTCGTTACTTGGAAAATTTCTGCCTTTTTCGGTACTTTGAAAAGACTCAGAAGTTTTCAGTACTTAAAAAATATCTGACGTTTTCGGTACTTAGAAAATTTCTGACATTTTCGGTACTTAGAAAAATTCTGCCGATTTCGGTACTTAGAAAAATTCTGTCGATTTCGGTACTTAGAAAAGACTCGGAAGTTTTCGGTACTTTGAAAAATTTTGCCAATTTCGGTACTAAGAAAATTTCTGACATTTTCGGTACTTAGAAAATTTCTGACGTTTTCGGTACTTAGAAAAATTCTGATGATTTCGGTTTTTAGAAAAATTCTGCTGATTTCGGTACTTGGAAAATTTCTGCCTTTTTAGGTACTTTGAAAAGACTCAGAAGTTTTCAGTATTTAGAAAATTTCTGACGTTTTCGGTACTTAGAAAAATTCTGACCATTTCGGTTTTTAGAAAAATTCTGGTGATTTCGGTACTTAGAAAATTTCTGACGTTTCCGGTAATTAGAAAAATTCTTACGATTTCGATACTTATTAAACATTCAGAAGTTTTAGGTACTTAGAAAAATTCTGTCGATCTCGGTACTTAGAAAAGACTCGGAAGTTTTCGGTACTTAGAAAATTTCTGACGTTTTCGGTACTTAGAAAAATTCTGATGATTTCGGTACTTAGAAAAATTCTGATGATTTCGGAACTTAGAAAAATTCTGCTGATTTTGGTACTTGGAAAATTTCTGCCTTTTTAGGTACTTTGAAAAGACTCAGAAGTTTTCAGTATTTAGAAAATTTCTGACGTTTTCGGTACTTAGAAAATTTCTGACGTTTTCGGTACTTAGAAAAATTCTGCCGATTTCGGTACTTAGAAAAATTCTGTTGATTTCGGTACTTAGAAAAATTCAGTCGATTTCGGTACTTAGAAAAATTCTTACGAATTCGATACTTATTAAACATACAGAAGTTTTCGGTACTTAGAAAAATTCTGCCGATTTCGGTACTTAGAAAATTCTGACGATTTCGGTACTTTGAAAAATTCTGCCTTTTTCGGTACTTTGAAAAGACTAGGAAGTTTGCAGTACTTGAAAAATTTCTGACGTTTTCGGTACTTAGAAAAATTCTTTTGATTTCGATACTTAGAAAAATTCTGACGATATCGGTACTTAGAAAATTCTGACGATTTCGGTACTTAGAAACATTCTGATGATTTCGGATCTTAGAAAATTTCTGACCTTTTCGATACTTAGAAAATTTCTGACGTTTTCGGTACTTAGAAAATTTCTGACGTTTTCGGTACTTAGAAAAATTCTGATGATTTCGGTACTTAGAAAATTTCTGCCTTTTTCGGTACTTTGAAATGACTCAGAAGTTTTCGGTACTTAGAAAATTTCTGACGATTTCGGTACTTAGAAAAATTCTGACGATTTCGGTTCTTAGAAAAATTCTGTCGATTTCGGTACTTAGAAAACATTCTGAAGTTTTCGGTACTTAGAAAATTTCTGCCTTTTTCGGTACTTAGAAAACATTCAAAAGTTTTCGGAACTAAGAAAAATTCTGTCGAATTCGGTACTTAGATAAATTCTGTTGATATCGGTACTTAGAAAAATTCAGTTAATTTCGGTACTTAGGAAAATTCTTACGATTTCGATACTTATTAAACATTCAGAAGTTTTCGGTACTTAGAAAAATTCTGCCGATTTCGGTACTTAGAAAATTCTGACGATTTCGGTACTTTGAAAAATTCTGCCTTTTTCGGTACTTTGAAAAGACTCAGAAGTTTTCAGTACTTAAAAAATATCTGACGTTTTCGGTACTTAGAAAATTTCTGACATTTTCGGTACTTAGAAAAATTCTGCCGATTTCGGTACTTAGAAAAATTCTGTTGATTTCGGTACTTAGAAAAATTCTCTCGATTTCGGTACTTAGAAAAGACTCGGAAGCTTTCGGTACTTAGAAAAATTCTGCCAATTTCGGTACTAAGAAAATTTCTGACATTTTCGGTACTTAGAAAATTTCTGACGTTTACGGTACTTAGAAAAATTCTGATGATTTCGGATCTTAGAAAAATTCTGCTGATTTCGGTACATGGAAAATTTCTGCCTTTTTAGGTACTTTGAAAAGATTCAGAAGTTTTCAGTATTTAGAAAATTTCAGACGTTTTCGGTACTTAGAAAATTTCTGACGTTTTCGGTACTTAGAAAAATTCTGCCGATTTCGGTACTTAGAAAAATTCTGTTGATTTCGGTACTTAGAAAAATTCTTACGATTTCGATACTTATTAAACATTCAGAAATTTTAGGTACTTAGAAAAATTCTGTCGATCTCGGTACTTAGAAAAGACTCGGAAGTTTTCGGTACTTAGAAAATTTCTGACGTTTTCGGTACTTAGAAAAATTCTGATGATTTCGGTACTTAGAAAAATTCTGATGATTTCGGAACTTAGAAAAATTCTGCTGATTTTGGTACTTGGAAAATTTCTGCCTTTTTAGGTACTTTGAAAAGACTCAGAAGTTTTCAGTATTTAGAAAATTTCTGACGTTTTCGGTACTTAGAAAATTTCTGACGTTTTCGGTACTTAGAAAAATTCTGCCGATTTCGGTACTTAGAAAAATTCTGTTGATTTCGGTACTTAGAAAAATTCAGTCGATTTCGGTACTTAGAAAAATTCTTACGAATTCGATACTTATTAAACATACAGAAGTTTTCGGTACTTAGAAAAATTCTGCCGATTTCGGTACTTAGAAAATTCTGACGATTTCGGTACTTTGAAAAATTCTGCCTTTTTCGGTACTTTGAAAAGACTAGGAAGTTTGCAGTACTTAAAAAATTTCTGACGTTTTCGGTACTTAGAAAAATTCTTTTGATTTCGATACTTAGAAAAATTCTGACGATATCGGTACTTAGAAAATTCTGACGATTTCGGTACTTAGAAACATTCTGATGATTTCGGATCTTAGAAAATTTCTGACCTTTTCGATACTTAGAAAATTTCTGACGTTTTCGGTACTTAGAAAATTTCTGACGTTTTCGGTACTTAGAAAAATTCTGATGATTTCGGTACTTAGAAAATTTCTGCCTTTTTCGGTACTTTGAAATGACTCAGAAGTTTTCGGTACTTAGAAAATTTCTGACGATTTCGGTACTTAGAAAAATTCTGACGATTTCGGTTCTTAGAAAAATTCTGTCGATTTCGGTACTTAGAAAACATTCTGAAGTTTTCGGAACTAAGAAAAATTCTGTCGAATTCGGTACTTAGATAAATTCTGTTGATATCGGTACTTAGAAAAATTCAGTCAATTTCGGTACTTAGGAAAATTCTTACGATTTCGATACTTATTAATCATTCAGAAGTTTTCGGTACTTAGAAAAATTCTGCCGATTTCGGTACTTAGAAAATTCTGACGATTTCGGTACTTTGAAAAATTCTGCCTTTTTCGGTACTTTGAAAAGACTCAGAAGTTTTCAGTACTTAAAAAATATCTGACGTTTTCGGTACTTAGAAAATTTCTGACATTTTCGGTACTTAGAAAAATTCTGCCTTTTTCGGTACTTTGAAAAGACTCAGAAGTTTTCAGTACTTAAAAAATATCTGACGTTTTCGGTACTTAGAAAATTTCTGACATTTTCGGTACTTAGAAAAATTCTGCCGATTTCGGTACTTAGAAAAATTCTGTTGATTTCGGTACTTAGAAAAATTCTCTCGATTTCGGTACTTAGAAAAGACTCGGAAGCTTTCGGTACTTAGAAAAATTCTGCCAATTTCGGTACTAAGAAAATTTCTGACATTTTCGGTACTTAGAAAATTTCTGACGTTTTCGGTACTTAGAAAAATTCTGATGATTTCGGATCTTAGAAAAATTCTGCTGATTTCGGTACATGGAAAATTTCTGCCTTTTTAGGTACTTTGAAAAGATTCAGAAGTTTTCAGTATTTAGAAAATTTCAGACGTTTTCGGTACTTAGAAAATTTCTGACGTTTTCGGTACTTAGAAAAATTCTGCCGATTTCGGTACTTAGAAAAATTCTGTTGATTTCGGTACTTAGAAAAATTCAGTCGATTTCGGAACTTAGAAAATTCTGACGATTTCGGTACTTTGAAAAATTCTGCCTTTTTCGGTACTTTGAAAAGACTAGGAAGTTTGCAGTACTTAAAAAATTTCTGACGTTTTCGGTACTTAGAAAAATTCTTTTGATTTCGGTACTTAGAAAAATTCTGACGATATCGGTACTTAGAAAATTCTGACAATTTCGGTACTTAGAAACATTCTGATGATTTCAGATCTTAGAAAATTTCTGACCTTTTCGATACTTAGAAAATTTCTGACGTTTTCGGTACTTAGAAAAATTCTGATGATTTCGGATCTTAGAAAAATTCTGATGATTTCGGAACTTAGAAAAATTCTGCTGATTTCGGTACTTGGAAAATTTCTGCCTTTTTAGGTACTTTGAAAAGACTCAGAAGTTTTCAGTATTTAGAAAATTTCTGACGTTTTCGGTACTTAGAAAATTTCTGACGTTTTCGGTACTTAGAAAAATTCTGACCATTTCGGTTTTTAGAAAAATTCTGGTGATTTCGGTACTTAGAAAATTTCTGACGTTTCCGATACTTAGAAAAATTCTTACGATTTCGATACTTATTAAACATTCAGAAGTTTTCGGTACTTAGAAAAATTCTGTCGATCTCGGTACTTAGAAAAGACTCGGAAGTTTTCGGTACTTAGAAAATTTCTGACGATTTCGGTACTTAGAAAAATTCTGATGATTTCGGAACTTAGAAAAATTCTGCTGATTTCGGTACTTGGAAAATTTCTGCCTTTTTAGGTACTTTGAAAAGACTCAGAAGTTTGCAGTACTTAGAAAATTTCTGACGTTTTCAGTACTTCGAAAAATTCTTTTGATTTCGGTACTTAGAAAAATTCTGACGATATCGGTACTTAGAAAACATTCAGAAGATTTCGGTACTTTGAAAATTTCTGCCTTTTTCGGTACTTTGAAAAGACTCAGAAGTTTTCAGTACTTAGAAAATTTCTGACGTTTTCGGTACTTAGAAAAATTCTGACGTTTTCGGTACTTAGAAAACATTCAGAAGTTTTCGGTACTTACAAAATTTCTGCCTTTTTCGGTACTTAGAAAACATTCAGAAGTTTTCGTTACTTAGAAAAATTCTGTCGAATTCGGTACTTAGAAAAATTCTGTTGATTTCGGTACTTGGAAAATTTCTGCCTTTTTCGGTACTTTGAAAAGACTCAGAAGTTTGCAGTACTTAGAAAATTTCTAAAATTTTCGGTACTTAGAAAAATACTTACGATTTCGATACTTATTAAACATTCAGAAGTTTTCGGTACTTAGAAAAATTCTGCCGATTTCGGTACTTAGAAAAATTCTGTCGATTTCGGTACTTAGAAAAGACTCGGAAGTTTTCGGTACTTTGAAAAATTTTGCCAATTTCGGTACTAAGAAAATTTCTGACATTTTCGGTACTTAGAAAATTTCTGACGTTTTCGGTACTTAGAAAAATTCTGATGATTTCGGTTTTTAGAAAAATTCTGCTGATTTCGGTACTTGGAAAATTTCTGCCTTTTTAGGTACTTTGAAAAGACTCAGAAGTTTTCAGTATTTAGAAAATTTCTGACGTTTTCGGTACTTAGAAAAATTCTGACCATTTCGGTTTTTAGAAAAATTCTGGTGATTTCGGTACTTAGAAAATTTCTGACGTTTCCGGTAATTAGAAAAATTCTTACGATTTCGATACTTATTAAACATTCAGAAGTTTTAGGTACTTAGAAAAATTCTGTCGATCTCGGTACTTAGAAAAGACTCGGAAGTTTTCGGTACTTAGAAAATTTCTGACGTTTTCGGTACTTAGAAAAATTCTGATGATTTCGGTACTTAGAAAAATTCTGATGATTTCGGAACTTAGAAAAATTCTGCTGATTTTGGTACTTGGAAAATTTCTGTCTTTTTAGGTACTTTGAAAAGACTCAGAAGTTTTCAGTATTTAGAAAATTTCTGATGTTTTCGGTACTTAGAAAATTTCTGACGTTTTCGTTACTTAGAAAATTTCTGACGTTTTCGGTACTTAGAAAAATTCTGACCATTTCGGTTTTTAGAAAAATTCTGGTGATTTCGGTACTTAGAAAATTTCTGACGTTTCCGATACTTAGAAAAATTCTTACGATTTCGATACTTATTAAACATTCAGAAGTTTTCGCTACTTAGAAAAATTCTGTCGATCTCGGTACTTAGAAAAGACTCGGAAGTTTTCGGTACTTAGAAAATTTCTGACGATTTCGGTACTTAGAAAAATTCTGATGATTTCGGAACTTAGAAAAATTCTGCTGATTTCGGTACTTGGAAAATTTCTGCCTTTTTAGGTACTTTGAAAAGACTCAGAAGTTTGCAGTACTTAGAAAATTTCTGACGTTTTCAGTACTTCGAAAAATTCTTTTGATTTCGGTACTTAGAAAAATTCTGACGATATCGGTACTTAGAAAACATTCAGAAGATTTCGGTACTTTGAAAATTTCTGCCTTTTTCGGTACTTTGAAAAGACTCAGAAGTTTTCAGTACTTAGAAAATTTCTGACGTTTTCGGTACTTAGAAAAATTCTGACGTTTTCGGTACTTAGAAAACATTCAGAAGTTTTCGGTACTTACAAAATTTCTGCCTTTTTCGGTACTTAGAAAACATTCAGAAGTTTTCGTTACTTAGAAAAATTCTGTCGAATTCGGTACTTAGAAAAATTCTGTTGATTTCGGTACTTGGAAAATTTCTGCCTTTTTCGGTACTTTGAAAAGACTCAGAAGTTTGCAGTACTTAGAAAATTTCTAAAATTTTCGGTACTTAGAAAAATACTTACGATTTCGATACTTATTAAACATTCAGAAGTTTTCGGTACTTAGAAAAATTCTGCCGATTTCGGTACTTAGAAAAATTCTGTCGATTTCGGTACTTAGAAAAGACTCGGAAGTTTTCGGTACTTTGAAAAATTTTGCCAATTTCGGTACTAAGAAAATTTCTGACATTTTCGGTACTTAGAAAATTTCTGACGTTTTCGGTACTTAGAAAAATTCTGATGATTTCGGTTTTTAGAAAAATTCTGCTGATTTCGGTACTTGGAAAATTTCTGCCTTTTTAGGTACTTTGAAAAGACTCAGAAGTTTTCAGTATTTAGAAAATTTCTGACGTTTTCGGTACTTAGAAAAATTCTGACCATTTCGGTTTTTAGAAAAATTCTGGTGATTTCGGTACTTAGAAAATTTCTGACGTTTCCGGTAATTAGAAAAATTCTTACGATTTCGATACTTATTAAACATTCAGAAGTTTTAGGTACTTAGAAAAATTCTGTCGATCTCGGTACTTAGAAAAGACTCGGAAGTTTTCGGTACTTAGAAAATTTCTGACGTTTTCGGTACTTAGAAAAATTCTGATGATTTCGGTACTTAGAAAAATTCTGATGATTTCGGAACTTAGAAAAATTCTGCTGATTTTGGTACTTGGAAAATTTCTGCCTTTTTAGGTACTTTGAAAAGACTCAGAAGTTTTCAGTATTTAGAAAATTTCTGATGTTTTCGGTACTTAGAAAATTTCTGACGTTTTCGGTACTTAGAAAAATTCTGCCGATTTCGGTACTTAGAAAAATTCTGTTGATTTCGGTACTTAGAAAAATTCAGTCGATTTCGGTACTTAGAAAAATTCTTACGAATTCGATACTTATTAAACATACAGAAGTTTTCGGTACTTAGAAAAATTCTGCCGATTTCGGTACTTAGAAAATTCTGACGATTTCGGTACTTTGAAAAATTCTGCCTTTTTCGGTACTTTGAAAAGACTAGGAAGTTTGCAGTACTTAAAAAATTTCTGACGTTTTCGGTACTTAGAAAAATTCTTTTGATTTCGATACTTAGAAAAATTCTGACGATATCGGTACTTAGAAAATTCTGACGATTTCGGTACTTAGAAACATTCTGATGATTTCGGATCTTAGAAAATTTCTGACCTTTTCGATACTTAGAAAATTTCTGACGTTTTCGGTACTTAGAAAATTTCTGACGTTTTCGGTACTTAGAAAAATTCTGATGATTTCGGTACTTAGAAAATTTCTGCCTTTTTCGGTACTTTGAAATGACTCAGAAGTTTTCGGTACTTAGAAAATTTCTGACGATTTCGGTACTTAGAAAAATTCTGACGATTTCGGTTCTTAGAAAAATTCTGTCGATTTCGGTACTTAGAAAACATTCTGAAGTTTTCGGTACTTAGAAAATTTCTGCCTTTTTCGGTACTTAGAAAACATTCAAAAGTTTTCGGAACTAAGAAAAATTCTGTCGAATTCGGTACTTAGATAAATTCTGTTGATATCGGTACTTAGAAAAATTCAGTCAATTTCGGTACTTAGGAAAATTCTTACGATTTCGATACTTATTAAACATTCAGAAGTTTTCGGTACTTAGAAAAATTCTGCCGATTTCGGTACTTAGAAAATTCTGACGATTTCGGTACTTTGAAAAATTCTGCCTTTTTCGGTACTTTGAAAAGACTCAGAAGTTTTCAGTACTTAAAAAATATCTGACGTTTTCGGTACTTAGAAAATTTCTGACATTTTCGGTACTTAGAAAAATTCTGCCTTTTTCGGTACTTTGAAAAGACTCAGAAGTTTTCAGTACTTAAAAAATATCTGACGTTTTCGGTACTTAGAAAATTTCTGACATTTTCGGTACTTAGAAAAATTCTGCCGATTTCGGTACTTAGAAAAATTCTGTTGATTTCGGTACTTAGAAAAATTCTCTCGATTTCGGTACTTAGAAAAGACTCGGAAGCTTTCGGTACTTAGAAAAATTCTGCCAATTTCGGTACTAAGAAAATTTCTGACATTTTCGGTACTTAGAAAATTTCTGACGTTTTCGGTACTTAGAAAAATTCTGATGATTTTGGTACATGGAAAATTTCTGCCTTTTTAGGTACTTTGAAAAGATTCAGAAGTTTTCAGTATTTAGAAAATTTCAGACGTTTTCGGTACTTAGAAAATTTCTGACGTTTTCGGTACTTAGAAAAATTCTGCCGATTTCGGTACTTAGAAAAATTCTGTTGATTTCGGTACTTAGAAAAATTCAGTCGATTTCGGAACTTAGAAAATTCTGACGATTTCGGTACTTTGAAAAATTCTGCCTTTTTCAGTACTTTGAAAAGACTAGGAAGTTTGCAGTACTTAAAAAATTTCTGACGTTTTCGGTACTTAGAAAAATTCTTTTGATTTCGGTACTTAGAAAAATTCTGACGATATCGGTACTTAGAAAATTCTGACAATTTCGGTACTTAGAAACATTCTGATGATTTCAGATCTTAGAAAATTTCTGACCTTTTCGATACTTAGAAAATTTCTGACGTTTTCGGTACTTAGAAAAATTCTGATTATTTCGGATCTTAGAAAAATTCTGATGATTTCGGAACTTAGAAAAATTCTGCTGATTTCGGTACTTGGAAAATTTCTGCCTTTTTAGGTACTTTGAAAAGACTCAGAAGTTTTCAGTATTTAGAAAATTTCTGACGTTTTCGGTACTTAGAAAATTTCTGACGTTTTCGGTACTTAGAAAAATTCTGACCATTTCGGTTTTTAGAAAAATTCTGGTGATTTCGGTACTTAGAAAATTTCTGACGTTTCCGATACTTAGAAAAATTCTTACGATTTCGATACTTATTAAACATTCAGAAGTTTTCGGTACTTAGAAAAATTCTGTCGATCTCGGTACTTAGAAAAGACTCGGAAGTTTTCGGTACTTAGAAAATTTCTGACGATTTCGGTACTTAGAAAAATTCTGATGATTTCGGAACTTAGAAAAATTCTGCTGATTTCGGTACTTGGAAAATTTCTGCCTTTTTAGGTACTTTGAAAAGACTCAGAAGTTTGCAGTACTTAGAAAATTTCTGACGTTTTCAGTACTTCGAAAAATTCTTTTGATTTCGGTACTTAGAAAAATTCTGACGATATCGGTACTTAGAAAACATTCAGAAGATTTCGGTACTTTGAAAATTTCTGCCTTTTTCGGTACTTTGAAAAGACTCAGAAGTTTTCAGTACTTAGAAAATTTCTGACGTTTTCGGTACTTAGAAAAATTCTGACGTTTTCGGTACTTAGAAAACATTCAGAAGTTTTCGGTACTTACAAAATTTCTGCCTTTTTCGGTGCTTAGAAAACATTCAGAAGTTTTCGTTACTTAGAAAAATTCTGTCGAATTCGGTACTTAGAAAAATTCTGTTGATTTCGGTACTTGGAAAATTTCTGCCTTTTTCGGTACTTTGAAAAGACTCAGAAGTTTGCAGTACTTAGAAAATTTCTAAAATTTTCGGTACTTAGAAAAATACTTACGATTTCGATACTTATTAAACATTCAGAAGTTTTCGGTACTTAGAAAAATTCTGCCGATTTCGGTACTTAGAAAAATTCTGATGATTTCCGTACTTAGAAAAATTCTGTCGATTTCGGTACTTAGAAAAGACTCGAAAGTTTTCGGTACTTAGAAAATTTCTGACGTTTTCGGTACTTAGAAAAATTCTTTTGATTTCGGTACTTAGAAAATTTCTGCCTTTTTCGGTACTTTGAAATGACTCAGAAGTTTTCGGTACTTAGAAAATTTCTGACGATTTCGGTACTTAGAAAAATTCTGACGATTTCGGTTCTTAGAAAAATTCTGTCGATTTCGGTACTTAGAAAACATTCAAAAGTTTTCGGAACTAAGAAAAATTCTGTCGAATTCGGTACTTAGATAAATTCTGTTGATATCGGTACTTAGAAAAATTCAGTCAATTTCGGTACTTAGGAAAATTCTTACGATTTCGATACTTATTAAACATTCAGAAGTTTTCGGTACTTAGAAAAATTCTGCCGATTTCGGTACTTAGAAAATTCTGACGATTTCGGTACTTTGAAAAATTCTGCCTTTTTCGGTACTTTGAAAAGACTCAGAAGTTTTCAGTACTTAAAAAATATCTGACGTTTTCGGTACTTAGAAAATTTCTGACATTTTCGGTACTTAGAAAAATTCTGTTGATTTCGGTACTTAGAAAAATTCAGTCGATTTCGGAACTTAGAAAATTCTGACGATTTCGGTACTTTGAAAAATTCTGCCTTTTTCGGTACTTTGAAAAGACTAGGAAGTTTGCAGTACTTAAAAAATTTCTGACGTTTTCGGTACTTAGAAAAATTCTTTTGATTTCGGTACTTAGAAAAATTCTGACGATATCGGTACTTAGAAAATTCTGACAATTTCGGTACTTAGAAACATTCTGATGATTTCAGATCTTAGAAAATTTCTGACCTTTTCGATACTTAGAAAATTTCTGACGTTTTCGGTACTTAGAAAAATTCTGATGATTTCGGATGTTAGAAAAATTCTGATGATTTCGGAACTTAGAAAAATTCTGCTGATTTCGGTACTTGGAAAATTTCTGCCTTTTTAGGTACTTTGAAAAGACTCAGAAGTTTTCAGTATTTAGAAAATTTCTGACGTTTTCGGTACTTAGAAAATTTCTGACGTTTTCGGTACTTAGAAAAATTCTGACCATTTCGGTTTTTAGAAAAATTCTGGTGATTTCGGTACTTAGAAAATTTCTGACGTTTCCGATACTTAGAAAAATTCTTACGATTTCGATACTTATTAAACATTCAGAAGTTTTCGGTACTTAGAAAAATTCTGTCGATCTCGGTACTTAGAAAAGACTCGGAAGTTTTCGGTACTTAGAAAATTTCTGACGATTTCGGTACTTGGAAAATTTCTGCCTTTTTAGGTACTTTGAAAAGACTCAGAAGTTTGCAGTACTTAGAAAATTTCTGACGTTTTCAGTACTTCGAAAAATTCTTTTGATTTCGGTACTTAGAAAAATTCTGACGATATCGGTACTTAAAAAACATTCAGAAGATTTCGGTACTTTGAAAATTTCTGCCTTTTTCGGTACTTTGAAAAGACTCAGAAGTTTTCAGTACTTAGAAAATTTCTGACGTTTTCGGTACTTAGAAAAATTCTCACGTTTTCGGTACTTAGAAAACATTCAGAAGTTTTCGGTACTTACAAAATTTCTGCCTTTTTCGGTACTTAGAAAACATTCAGAAGTTTTCGTTACTTAGAAAAATTCTGTCGAATTCGGTACTTAGAAAAATTCTGTTGATTTCGGTACTTGGAAAATTTCTGCCTTTTTCGGTACTTTGAAAAGACTCAGAAGTTTGCAGTACTTAGAAAATTTCTAAAATTTTCGGTACTTAGAAAAATACTTACGATTTCGATACTTATTAAACATTCAGAAGTTTTCGGTACTTAGAAAAATTCTGCCGATTTCGGTACTTAGAAAAATTCTGATGATTTCCGTACTTAGAAAAATTCTGTCGATTTCGGTACTTAGAAAAGACTCGAAAGTTTTCGGTACTTAGAAAATTTCTGACGTTTTCAGTACTTAGAAAAATTCTTTTGATTTCGGTACTTAGAAAATTTCTGCCTTTTTCGGTACTTTGAAATGACTCAGAAGTTTTCGGTACTTAGAAAATTTCTGACGATTTCGGTACTTAGAAAAATTCTGACGATTTCGGTTCTTAGAAAAATTCTGTCGATTTCGGTATTTAGAAAACATTCTGAAGTTTTCGGTACTTAGAAAATTTCTGCCTTTTTCGGTACTTAGAAAACATTCAAAAGTTTTCGGAACTAAGAAAAATTCTGTCGAATTCGGTACTTAGATAAATTCTGTTGATATCGGTACTTAGAAAAATTCAGTCAATTTCGGTACTTAGGAAAATTCTTACGATTTCGATACTTATTAAACATTCAGAAGTTTTCGGTACTTAGAAAATTTCTGCCGATTTCGGTACTTAGAAAATTCTGACGATTTCGGTACTTTGAAAAATTCTGCCTTTTTCGGTACTTTGAAAAGACTCAGAAGTTTTCAGTACTTAAAAAATATCTGACGTTTTCGGTACTTAGAAAATTTCTGACATTTTCGGTACTTAGAAAAATTCTGTTGATTTCGGTACTTAGAAAAATTCTCTCGATTTCGGTACTTAGAAAAGACTCGGAAGTTTTCGGTACTTAGAAAAATTCTGCCAATTTCGGTACTAAGAAAATTTCTGACATTTTCGGTACTTAGAAAATTTCTGACGTTTTCGGTACTTAGAAAAATTCTGATGATTTCGGATCTTAGAAAAATTCTGATGATTTCGGAACTTAGAAAAATTCTGCTGACTTCGGTACTTTGAAAAATTCTGCCTTTTTCGGTACTTTGAAAAGACTAGGAAGTTTGCAGTACTTAAAAAATTTCTGACGTTTTCGGTACTTAGAAAAATTCTGACCATTTCGGTTTTTAGAAAAATTCTGGTGATTTCGGTACTTAGAAAATTTCTGACGTTTCCGATACTTAGAAAAATTCTTACGATTTCGATACTTATTAAACATTCAGAAGTTTTCGGTACTTAGAAAAATTCTGTCGATCTCGGTACTTAGAAAAGACTCGGAAGTTTTCGGTACTTAGAAAATTTCTGACGATTTCGGTACTTAGAAAAATTCTGATGATTTCGGAACTTAGAAAAATTCTGCTGATTTCGGTACTTGGAAAATTTCTGCCTTTTTAGGTACTTTGAAAAGACTCAGAAGTTTGCAGTACTTAGAAAATTTCTGACGTTTTCGGTACTTAGAAAAATTCTTTTGATTTCGGTACTTAGAAAAATTCTGACGATATCGGTACTTAGAAAACATTCAGAAGATTTCGGTACTTTGAAAATTTCTGCCTTTTTCGGTACTTTGAAAAGACTCAGAAGTTTTCAGTACTTAGAAAATTTCTGACGTTTTCGGTACTTAGAAAAATTCTGACGTTTTCGGTACTTAGAAAACATTCAGAAGTTTTCGGTACTTACAAAATTTCTGCCTTTTTCGGTACTTAGAAAACATTCAGAAGTTTTCGTTACTTAGAAAAATTCTATCGAATTCGGTACTTAGAAAAATTCTGTTGATTTCGGTACTTGGAAAATTTCTGCCTTTTTCGGTACTTTGAAAAGACTCTGAAGTTTGCAGTACTTAGAAAATTTCTGACATTTTCGGTACTTAGAAAAATACTTACGATTTCGATACTTATTAAACATTCAGAAGTTTTCGGTACTTAGAAAAATTCTGCCGATTTCGGTACTTAGAAAATTCTGACGATTTCGGTACTTTGAAAAATTCTGCCTTTTTAGGTACTTTGAAAAGACTAGGAACTTTGCAGTACTTAAAAAATTTCTGACGTTTTCGGTACTTAGAAAAATTCTTTTGATTTCGATACTTAGAAAAATTCTGACGATATCGGTACTTAGAAAATTCTGACGATTTCGGTACTTAGAAACATTCTGATGATTTCGGATCTTAGAAAATTTCTGACCTTTTCGATACTTAGAAAATTTCTGACGTTTTCGGTACTTAGAAAAATTCTGTCGATTTCGGTACTTGGAAAATTTCTGCCTTTTTCGGTACTTTGAAAAGACTCAGAAGTTTTCAGTACTTAGAAAATATCTGACGTTTTCGGTACTTAGAAAAATTCTGCCGATTTCGGTACTTAGAAAAATTCTGTTGATTTCGGTACTTAGAAAAAATCTGTCGATTTCGGTACTTAGAAAAGACTTGGAAGTTTTCGGTACTTACAAAATTTCTGCCTTTTTCGGTACTTAGAAAACATTCAGAAGTTTTCATTACTTAGAAAAATTCTGTCGAATTCGGTACTTAGAAAAATTCTGTTGATTTCGGTACTTGGAAAATTTCTGCCTTTTTCGGTACTTTGAAAAGACTCAGAAGTTTGCAGTACTTAGAAAATTTCTGACATTTTCGGTACTTAGAAAAATACTTACGATTTCGATACTTATTAAACATTCAGAAGTTTTCGGTACTTAGAAAAATTCTGCCGATTTCGGTACTTAGAAAAATTCTGATGATTTCGGTACTTAGAAAAATTCTGTCGATTTCGGTACTTAGAAAAGACTCGGAAGTTTTCGGTACTTAGAAAATTTCTGACGTTTTCGGTACTTGGAAAAATTCTTTTGATTTCGGTACTTAGAAAATTTCTGCCTTTTTCGGTACTTTGAAAAGACTCAGAAGTTTTCGGTACTTAGAAAATTTCTGACGATTTCGGTACTTAGAAAAATTCTGACGATTTCGGTACTTAGAAAAATTCTGTCGATTTCGGTACTTAGAAAACATTCTGAAGTTTTCGGTACTTAGAAAATTTCTGCCTTTTTCGGTACTTAGAAAACATTCAAAAGTTTTCGGAACTAAGAAAAAATTCAGTCAATTTCGGTACTTAGGAAAATTCTTACGATTTCGATACTTATTAAACATTCAGAAGTTTTCGGTACTTTGAAAAATTCTGCCTTTTTCGGTACTTTGAAAAGACTAGGAAGTTTGCAGTACTTTGAAAATTTCTGACGTTTTCGGTACTTAGAAAAATTCTTTTGATTTCGGTACTTAGAAAAATTCTGACGATATCGGTACTTAGAAAATTCTGACGATTTCGGTACTTAAAAACATTCTGATGATTTCGGATCTTAGAAAATTTCTGACCTTTTCGATACTTAGAAAATTTCTGACGTTTTCGGTACTTAGAAAAATTCTGTCGATTTCGTTACTTGGAAAATTTCTGCCTTTTTCGGTACTTTGAAAAGACTCAGAAGTTTTCAGTACTAAAAAAATATCTGACGTTTTCGGTACTTAGAAAATTTCTGACATTTTCGGTACTTAGAAAAATTCTGCCGATTTCGGTACTTAGAAAAATTCTGTTGATTTCGGTACTTAGAAAAATTCTGTCGATTTCGGTACTTAGAAAAGACTCGGAAGTTTTCGGTACTTAGAAAAATTCTGCCAATTTCGGTACTAAGAAAATTTCTGACATTTTCGGTACTTAGAAAATTTCTGCTGATTTCGGTACTTGGAAAATTTCTGCCTTTTTAGGTACTTTAAAAAGACTCAGAAGTTTTCAGTATTTAGAAAATTTCTGACGTTTTCGGTGCTTAGAATAATTTTTTTTTGATTTCGGTACTTAGAAAATTTCTGACGTTTTCGGTACTTAGAAAAATTCTTTTGATTTCGGTACTTAGAAAAATTCTGACGATATCGGTACTTAGCAAATTCTGACGATTTCGGTACTTAGAAACATTCTGATGATTTCGGATCTTAGAAAATTTCTGACCTTTTCGATACTTAGAAAATTTCTGACGTTTTCAGTACTTAGAAAAATTCTGTCGATTTCGGTACTTGGAAAATTTCTGCCTTTTTCGGTACTTTGAAAAGACTCAGAAGTTTTCAGTACTTAGAAAATATCTGACGTTTTCGGTACTTAGAAAATTTCTGACATTTTCGGTACTTAGAAAAATTCTGCCGATTTCGGTACTTAGAAAAATTCTGTTGATTTCGGTACTTAGAAAAAATCTGTCGATTTCGGTACTTAGAAAAGACTCGGAAGTTTTCGGTACTTACAAAATTTCTGCCTTTTTCGGTTCTTAGAAAACATTCAGAAGTTTTCATTACTTAGAAAAATTCTGTCGAATTCGGTACTTAGAAAAATTCTGTTGATTTCGGTACTTGGAAAATTTCTGCCTTTTTCGGTACTTTGAAAAGACTCAGAAGTTTGCAGTACTTAGGAAATTTCTAAAATTTTCGGTACTTAGAAAAATACTTACGATTTCGATACTTATTAAACATTCAGAAGTTTTCGGTACTTAGAAAAATTCTGCCGATTTCGGTACTTAGAAAAATTCTGTTGATTTCGGTACTTGGAAAAATTCTGTCGATTTCGGTACTTAGAAAAGACTCGGAAGTTTTCGGTACTTAGGAAATTTCTGACGTTTTCGGTGCTTAGAATAATTTTTTTTTGATTTCGGTACTTAGAAAATTTCTGCCTTTTTCGGTACTTAGAAAACATTCAAAAGTTTTCGGTACTTAGAAAAATTCTGTCGAATTCGGTACTTGGAAAATTTCTGCCTTTTTCGGTACTTTGAAAAGACTCAGAAGTTTTCAGTACTTAGAAAATTTCTGACGTTTTCGGTACTTAGAAAAATTCTGACGTTTTCGGTACTTAGGAAAATTCTTACGATTTCGATACTTATTAAACATTCAGAAGTTTTCGGTACTTAGAAAAATTCTGCCGATTTCGGTACTTAGAAAATTCTGACGATTTCGGTACTTTGAAAAATTCTGCCTTTTTCGGTACTTTGAAAAGACTCAGAAGTTTTCAGTACTTAAAAAATATCTGACGTTTTCGGTACTTAGAAAATTTCTGACATTTTCGGTACTTAGAAAATTTCTGCCGATTTCGGTACTTAGAAAAATTCTGTTGATTTCGGTACTTAGAAAAATTCTCTCGATTTCGGTACTTAGAAAAGACTCGGAAGTTTTCGGTACTTAGAAAAATTCTGCCAATTTCGGTACTAAGAAAATTTCTGACATTTTCGGTACTTAGAAAATTTCTGACGTTTTCGGTACTTAGAAAAATTCTGATGATTTCGGATCTTAGAAAAATTCTGATGATTTCGGAACTTAGAAAAATTCTGCTGATTTCGGTACTTGGAAAATTTCTGCCTTTTTAGGTACTTTGAAAAGTTTCAGAAGTTTTCAGTATTTAGAAAATTTCTGACATTTTCGGTACTTAGAAAAATACTTACGATTTCGATACTTATTAAACATTCAGAAGTTTTCGGTACTTAGAAAAATTCTGCCGATTTCGGTACTTAGAAAAATTCTGATGATTTCGGTACTTAGAAAAATTCTGTCGATTTCGGTACTTAGAAAAGACTCGGAAGTTTTCGGTACTTAGAAAATTTCTGACGTTTTCGGTACTTGGAAAAATTCTTTTGATTTCGGTACTTAGAAAATTTCTGCCTTTTTCGGTACTTTGAAAAGACTCAGAAGTTTTCGGTACTTAGAAAATTTCTGACGATTTCGGTACTTAGAAAAATTCTGACGATTTCGGTACTTAGAAAAATTCTGTCGATTTCGGTACTTAGAAAACATTCTGAAGTTTTCGGTACTTAGAAAATTTCTGCCTTTTTCGGTACTTAGAAAACATTCAAAAGTTTTCGGAACTAAGAAAAAATTCAGTCAATTTCGGTACTTAGGAAAATTCTTACGATTTCGATACTTATTAAACATTCAGAAGTTTTCGGTACTTTGAAAAATTCTGCCTTTTTCGGTACTTTGAAAAGACTAGGAAGTTTGCAGTACTTTGAAAATTTCTGACGTTTTCGGTACTTAGAAAAATTCTTTTGATTTCGGTACTTAGAAAAATTCTGACGATATCGGTACTTAGAAAATTCTGACGATTTCGGTACTTAAAAACATTCTGATGATTTCGGATCTTAGAAAATTTCTGACCTTTTCGATACTTAGAAAATTTCTGACGTTTTCGGTACTTAGAAAAATTCTGTCGATTTCGTTACTTGGAAAATTTCTGCCTTTTTCGGTACTTTGAAAAGACTCAGAAGTTTTCAGTACTAAAAAAATATCTGACGTTTTCGGTACTTAGAAAATTTCTGACATTTTCGGTACTTAGAAAAATTCTGCCGATTTCGGTACTTAGAAAAATTCTGTTGATTTCGGTACTTAGAAAAATTCTGTCGATTTCGGTACTTAGAAAAGACTCGGAAGTTTTCGGTACTTAGAAAAATTCTGCCAATTTCGGTACTAAGAAAATTTCTGACATTTTCGGTACTTAGAAAATTTCTGCTGATTTCGGTACTTGGAAAATTTCTGCCTTTTTAGGTACTTAGAAAAATTCTTTTGATTTCGGTACTTAGAAAAATTCTGACGATATCGGTACTTAGCAAATTCTGACGATTTCGGTACTTAGAAACATTCTGATGATTTCGGATCTTAGAAAATTTCTGACCTTTTCGATACTTAGAAAATTTCTGACGTTTTCAGTACTTAGAAAAATTCTGTCGATTTCGGTACTTGGAAAATTTCTGCCTTTTTCGGTACTTTGAAAAGACTCAGAAGTTTTCAGTACTTAGAAAATATCTGACGTTTTCGGTACTTAGAAAATTTCTGACATTTTCGGTACTTAGAAAAATTCTGCCGATTTCGGTACTTAGAAAAGACTCGGAAGTTTTCGGTACTTACAAAATTTCTGCCTTTTTCGGTTCTTAGAAAACATTCAGAAGTTTTCATTACTTAGAAAAATTCTGTCGAATTCGGTACTTAGAAAAATTCTGTTGATTTCGGTACTTGGAAAATTTCTGCCTTTTTCGGTACTTTGAAAAGACTCAGAAGTTTGCAGTACTTAGAAAATTTCTAAAATTTTCGGTACTTAGAAAAATACTTACGATTTCGATACTTATTAAACATTCAGAAGTTTTCGGTACTTAGAAAAATTCTGCCGATTTCGGTACTTAGAAAAATTCTGTTGATTTCGGTACTTGGAAAAATTCTGTCGATTTCGGTACTTAGAAAAGACTCGGAAGTTTTCGGTACTTAGAAAATTTCTGACGTTTTCGGTGCTTAGAATAATTTTTTTTTGATTTCGGTACTTAGAAAATTTCTGCCTTTTTCGGTACTTAGAAAACATTCAAAAGTTTTCGGTACTTAGAAAAATTCTGTCGAATTCGGTACTTGGAAAATTTCTGCCTTTTTCGGTACTTTGAAAAGACTCAGAAGTTTTCAGTACTTAGAAAATTTCTGACGTTTTCGGTACTTAGAAAAATTCTGACGTTTTCGGTACTTAGGAAAATTCTTACGATTTCGATACTTATTAAACATTCAGAAGTTTTCGGTACTTAGAAAAATTCTGCCGATTTCGGTACTTAGAAAATTCTGACGATTTCGGTACTTTGAAAAATTCTGCCTTTTTCGGTACTTTGAAAAGACTCAGAAGTTTTCAGTACTTAAAAAATATCTGACGTTTTCGGTACTTAGAAAATTTCTGACATTTTCGGTACTTAGAAAATTTCTGCCGATTTCGGTACTTAGAAAAATTCTGTTGATTTCGGTACTTAGAAAAATTCTCTCGATTTCGGTACTTAGAAAAGACTCGGAAGTTTTCGGTACTTAGAAAAATTCTGCCAATTTCGGTACTAAGAAAATTTCTGACATTTTCGGTACTTAGAAAATTTCTGACGTTTTCGGTACTTAGAAAAATTCTGATGATTTCGGATCTTAGAAAAATTCTGATGATTTCGGAACTTAGAAAAATTCTGCTGATTTCGGTACTTGGAAAATTTCTGCCTTTTTAGGTACTTTGAAAAGTTTCAGAAGTTTTCAGTATTTAGAAAATTTCAGACGTTTTCGGTACTTAGAAAATTTCTGACGTTTTCGGTACTTAGAAAAATTCTGCCGATTTCGGTACTTAGAAAAATTCTGTTGATTTCGGTACTTAGAAAAATTCTGTCGATTTCGGTACTTAGAAAACATTCTGAAGTTTTCGGTACTTAGAAAATTTCTGCCTTTTTCGGTACTTAGAAAACATTCAAAAGTTTTCGGAACTAAGAAAAATTCTGTCGAATTCGGTACTTAGAAAAATTCTGTTGATATCGGTACTTAGAAAAATTCAGTCAATTTCGGTACTTAGGAAAATTCTTACGATTTCGATACTTATTAAACATTCAGAAGTTTTCGGTACTTAGAAAAATTCTGTCGTTTTCGGTACTTGGAAAATTTCTGCCTTTTTCGGTACTTTGAAAAGACTCAGAAGTTTTCAGTACTTAGAAAATATCTGACGTTTTCGGTACTTAGAAAATTTCTGACGTTTTCGGTACTTAGAAAAATTCTGTCGATTTCGGTACTTGGAAAATTTCTGCCTTTTTCGGTACTTTGAAAAGACTCAGAAGTTTTCAGTACTTAGAAAATATCTGACGTTTTCGGTACTTAGAAAATTTCTGACATTTTCGGTACTTAGAAAAATTCTGCGGATTTCGGTACTTAGAAAATTTCTGTTTATTTCGATACTTAGAAAAATTCTGTTGAAATTGGTACTTAAAAAAATTCCGTTGATTTCGGTACTTTGAAAACACTCAGAAGTTTTCGGTACTTAGAAAATTTCTGACGTTTTCGGTACTTTGAAAAATTCTGATGATTTCGGTACTTAGAAAAATTCTGTTGATTTCGGTACTTAGAAAAAATCTGTCGATTTCGGTACTTAGAAAAGACTCGGAAGTTTTCGGTACTTAGAAAATTTCTGACGTTTTCGGTGCTTAGAATAATTTTTTTTTGATTTCGGTACTTAGAAAATTTCTGCCTTTTTCGGTACTTAGAAAACATTCAAAAGTTTTCGGTACTTAGAAAAATTCTGTCGAATTCGGTACTTGGAAAATTTCTGCCTTTTTCGGTACTTTGAAAAGACTCAGAAGTTTTCAGTACTTAGAAAATTTCTGACGTTTTCGGTACTTAGAAAAATTCTGACGTTTTCGGTACTTAGGAAAATTCTTACGATTTCGATACTTATTAAACATTCAGAAGTTTTCGGTACTTAGAAAAATTCTGCCGATTTCGGTACTTAGAAAATTCTGACGATTTCGGTACTTTGAAAAATTCTGCCTTTTTCGGTACTTTGAAAAGACTCAGAAGTTTTCAGTACTTAAAAAATATCTGACGTTTTCGGTACTTAGAAAATTTCTGACATTTTCGGTACTTAGAAAATTTCTGCCGATTTCGGTACTTAGAAAAATTCTGTTGATTTCGGTACTTAGAAAAATTCTCTCGATTTCGGTACTTAGAAAAGACTCGGAAGTTTTCGGTACTTAGAAAAATTCTGCCAATTTCGGTACTAAGAAAATTTCTGACATTTTCGGTACTTAGAAAATTTCTGACGTTTTCGGTACTTAGAAAAATTCTGATGATTTCGGATCTTAGAAAAATTCTGATGATTTCGGAACTTAGAAAAATTCTGCTGATTTCGGTACTTGGAAAATTTCTGCCTTTTTAGGTACTTTGAAAAGTTTCAGAAGTTTTCAGTATTTAGAAAATTTCAGACGTTTTCGGTACTTAGAAAATTTCTGACGTTTTCGGTACTTAGAAAAATTCTGCCGATTTCGGTACTTAGAAAAATTCTGTTGATTTCGGTACTTAGAAAAATTCTGTCGATTTCGGTACTTAGAAAACATTCTGAAGTTTTCGGTACTTAGAAAATTTCTGCCTTTTTCGGTACTTAGAAAACATTCAAAAGTTTTCGGAACTAAGAAAAATTCTGTCGAATTCGGTACTTAGAAAAATTCTGTTGATATCGGTACTTAGAAAAATTCAGTCAATTTCGGTACTTAGGAAAATTCTTACGATTTCGATACTTATTAAACATTCAGAAGTTTTCGGTACTTAGAAAAATTCTGTCGTTTTCGGTACTTGGAAAATTTCTGCCTTTTTCGGTACTTTGAAAAGACTCAGAAGTTTTCAGTACTTAGAAAATATCTGACGTTTTCGGTACTTAGAAAATTTCTGACGTTTTCGGTACTTAGAAAAATTCTGTCGATTTCGGTACTTGGAAAATTTCTGCCTTTTTCGGTACTTTGAAAAGACTCAGAAGTTTTCAGTACTTAGAAAATATCTGACGTTTTCGGTACTTAGAAAATTTCTGACATTTTCGGTACTTAGAAAAATTCTGCGGATTTCGGTACTTAGAAAATTTCTGTTTATTTCGATACTTAGAAAAATTCTGTTGAAATTGGTACTTAAAAAAATTCCGTTGATTTCGGTACTTTGAAAACACTCAGAAGTTTTCGGTACTTAGAAAATTTCTGACGTTTTCGGTACTTTGAAAAATTCTGATGATTTCGGTACTTAGAAAAATTCTGTTGATTTCGGTACTTAGAAAAAATCTGTCGATTTCGGTACTTAGAAAAGACTCGGAAGTTTTCGGTACTTACAAAATTTCTGCCTTTTTCGGTTCTTAGAAAACATTCAGAAGTTTTCATTACTTAGAAAAATTCTGTCGAATTCGGTACTTAGAAAAATTCTGTTGATTTCGGTACTTAGAAAAATTCTGTCGATTTCGGTACTTAGAAAAGACTCGGAAGTATTCGGTACTTAGAAAATTTCTGACGTTTTCGGTACTTAGAAAAATTCTTTTGATTTCGGTACTTAGAAAAATTCTGACGATATCGGTACTTAGCAAATTCTGACGATTTCGGTACTTAGAAACATTCTGATGATTTCGGATCTTAGAAAATTTCTGACCTTTTCGATACTTAGAAAATTTCTGACGTTTTCGGTACTTAGAAAAATTCTGTCGATTTCGGTACTTGGAAAATTTCTGCCTTTTTCGGTACTTTGAAAAGACTCAGAAGTTTTCAGTACTTAGAAAATATCTGACGTTTTCGGTACTTAGAAAATTTCTGACATTTTCGGTACTTAGAAAAATTCTGCCGATTTCGGTACTTAGAAAAATTCTGTTGATTTCGGTACTTAGAAAAAATCTGTCGATTTCGGTACTTAGAAAAGACTCGGAAGTTTTCGGTACTTACAAAATTTCTGCCTTTTTCGGTTCTTAGAAAACATTCAGAAGTTTTCATTACTTAGAAAAATTCTGTCGAATTCGGTACTTAGAAAAATTCTGTTGATTTCGGTACTTGGAAAATTTCTGCCTTTTTCGGTACTTTGAAAAGACTCAGAAGTTTGCAGTACTTAGAAAATTTCTAAAATTTTCGGTACTTAGAAAAATACTTACGATTTCGATACTTATTAAACATTCAGAAGTTTTCGGTACTTAGAAAAATTCTGCCGATTTTGGTACTTAGAAAAATTCTGTTGATTTCGGTACTTGGAAAAATTCTGTCGATTTCGGTACTTAGAAAAGACTCGGAAGTTTTCGGTACTTAGAAAATTTCTGACGTTTTCGGTGCTTAGAATAATTTTTTTTTGATTTCGGTACTTAGAAAATTTCTGCCTTTTTCGGTACTTAGAAAACATTCAAAAGTTTTCGGTACTTAGAAAAATTCTGTCGAATTCGGTACTTGGAAAATTTCTGCCTTTTTCGGTACTTTGAAAAGACTCAGAAGTTTTCAGTACTTAGAAAATTTCTGACGTTTTCGGTACTTAGAAAAATTCTGACGTTTTCGGTACTTAGGAAAATTCTTACGATTTCGATACTTATTAAACATTCAGAAGTTTTCGGTACTTAGAAAAATTCTGCCGATTTCGGTACTTAGAAAATTCTGACGATTTCGGTACTTTGAAAAATTCTGCCTTTTTCGGTACTTTGAAAAGACTCAGAAGTTTTCAGTACTTAAAAAATATCTGACGTTTTCGGTACTTAGAAAATTTCTGACATTTTCGGTACTTAGAAAATTTCTGCCGATTTCGGTACTTAGAAAAATTCTGTTGATTTCGGTACTTAGAAAAATTCTCTCGATTTCGGTACTTAGAAAAGACTCGGAAGTTTTCGGTACTTAGAAAAATTCTGCCAATTTCGGTACTAAGAAAATTTCTGACATTTTCGGTACTTAGAAAATTTCTGACGTTTTCGGTACTTAGAAAAATTCTGATGATTTCGGATCTTAGAAAAATTCTGATGATTTCGGAACTTAGAAAAATTCTGCTGATTTCGGTACTTGGAAAATTTCTGCCTTTTTAGGTACTTTGAAAAGTTTCAGAAGTTTTCAGTATTTAGAAAATTTCAGACGTTTTCGGTACTTAGAAAATTTCTGACGTTTTCGGTACTTAGAAAAATTCTGCCAATTTCGGTACTTAGAAAAATTCTGTTGATTTCGGTACTTAGAAAAATTCTGTCGATTTCGGTACTTAGAAAACATTCTGAAGTTTTCGGTACTTAGAAAATTTCTGCCTTTTTCGGTACTTAGAAAACATTCAAAAGTTTTCGGAACTAAGAAAAATTCTGTCGAATTCGGTACTTAGAAAAATTCTGTTGATATCGGTACTTAGAAAAATTCAGTCAATTTCGGTACTTAGGAAAATTCTTACGATTTCGATACTTATTAAACATTCAGAAGTTTTCGGTACTTAGAAAAATTCTGTCGTTTTCGGTACTTGGAAAATTTCTGCCTTTTTCGGTACTTTGAAAAGACTCAGAAGTTTTCAGTACTTAGAAAATATCTGACGTTTTCGGTACTTAGAAAATTTCTGACGTTTTCGGTACTTAGAAAAATTCTGTCGATTTCGGTACTTGGAAAATTTCTGCCTTTTTCGGTACTTTGAAAAGACTCAGAAGTTTTCAGTACTTAGAAAATATCTGACGTTTTCGGTACTTAGAAAATTTCTGACATTTTCGGTACTTAGAAAAATTCTGCGGATTTCGGTACTTAGAAAATTTCTGTTTATTTCGATACTTAGAAAAATTCTGTTGAAATTGGTACTTAAAAAAATTCCGTTGATTTCGGTACTTTGAAAACACTCAGAAGTTTTCGGTACTTAGAAAATTTCTGACGTTTTCGGTACTTAGAAAAATTCTGTCGATTTCGGTACTTGGAAAATTTCTGCCTTTTTCGGTACTTTGAAAAGACTCAGAAGTTTTCAGTACTTAGAAAATATCTGACGTTTTCGGTACTTAGAAAATTTCTGACATTTTCGGTACTTAGAAAAATTCTGCCGATTTCGGTACTTAGAAAAATTCTGTTGATTTCGGTACTTAGAAAAAATCTGTCGATTTCGGTACTTAGAAAAGACTCGGAAGTTTTCGGTACTTACAAAATTTCTGCCTTTTTCGGTTCTTAGAAAACATTCAGAAGTTTTCATTACTTAGAAAAATTCTGTCGAATTCGGTACTTAGAAAAATTCTGTTGATTTCGGTACTTGGAAAATTTCTGCCTTTTTCGGTACTTTGAAAAGACTCAGAAGTTTGCAGTACTTAGAAAATTTCTAAAATTTTCGGTACTTAGAAAAATACTTACGATTTCGATACTTATTAAACATTCAGAAGTTTTCGGTACTTAGAAAAATTCTGCCGATTTCGGTACTTAGAAAAATTCTGTTGATTTCGGTACTTGGAAAAATTCTGTCGATTTCGGTACTTAGAAAAGACTCGGAAGTTTTCGGTACTTAGAAAATTTCTGACGTTTTCGGTGCTTAGAATAATTTTTTTTTGATTTCGGTACTTAGAAAATTTCTGCCTTTTTCGGTACTTAGAAAACATTCAAAAGTTTTCGGTACTTAGAAAAATTCTGTCGAATTCGGTACTTGGAAAATTTCTGCCTTTTTCGGTACTTTGAAAAGACTCAGAAGTTTTCAGTACTTAGAAAATTTCTGACGTTTTCGGTACTTAGAAAAATTCTGACGTTTTCGGTACTTAGGAAAATTCTTACGATTTCGATACTTATTAAACATTCAGAAGTTTTCGGTACTTAGAAAAATTCTGCCGATTTCGGTACTTAGAAAATTCTGACGATTTCGGTACTTTGAAAAATTCTGCCTTTTTCGGTACTTTGAAAAGACTCAGAAGTTTTCAGTACTTAAAAAATATCTGACGTTTTCGGTACTTAGAAAATTTCTGACATTTTCGGTACTTAGAAAATTTCTGCCGATTTCGGTACTTAGAAAAATTCTGTTGATTTCGGTACTTAGAAAAATTCTCTCGATTTCGGTACTTAGAAAAGACTCGGAAGTTTTCGGTACTTAGAAAAATTCTGCCAATTTCGGTACTAAGAAAATTTCTGACATTTTCGGTACTTAGAAAATTTCTGACGTTTTCGGTACTTAGAAAAATTCTGATGATTTCGGATCTTAGAAAAATTCTGATGATTTCGGAACTTAGAAAAATTCTGCTGATTTCGGTACTTGGAAAATTTCTGCCTTTTTAGGTACTTTGAAAAGTTTCAGAAGTTTTCAGTATTTAGAAAATTTCAGACGTTTTCGGTACTTAGAAAATTTCTGACGTTTTCGGTACTTAGAAAAATTCTGCCGATTTCGGTACTTAGAAAAATTCTGTTGATTTCGGTACTTAGAAAAATTCTGTCGATTTCGGTACTTAGAAAACATTCTGAAGTTTTCGGTACTTAGAAAATTTCTGCCTTTTTCGGTACTTAGAAAACATTCAAAAGTTTTCGGAACTAAGAAAAATTCTGTCGAATTCGGTACTTAGAAAAATTCTGTTGATATCGGTACTTAGAAAAATTCAGTCAATTTCGGTACTTAGGAAAATTCTTACGATTTCGATACTTATTAAACATTCAGAAGTTTTCGGTACTTAGAAAATTTCTGCCTTTTTCGGTACTTTGAAAAGACTCAGAAGTTTTCAGTACTTAGAAAATATCTGACGTTTTCGGTACTTAGAAAATTTCTGACGTTTTCGGTACTTAGAAAAATTCTGTCGATTTCGGTACTTGGAAAATTTCTGCCTTTTTCGGTACTTTGAAAAGACTCAGAAGTTTTCAGTACTTAGAAAATATCTGACGTTTTCGGTACTTAGAAAATTTCTGACGTTTTCGGTACTTTGAAAAATTCTGATGATTTCGGTACTTAGAAAAATTCTGTTGATTTCGGTACTTAGAAAAAATCTGTCGATTTCGGTACTTAGAAAAGACTCGGAAGTTTTCGGTACTTACAAAATTTCTGCCTTTTTCGGTACTTAGAAAACATTCAGAAGTTTTCGTTACTTAGAAAAATTCTGTCGAATTCGGTACTTAGAAAAATTCTGTTGATTTCGGTACTTGGAAAATTTCTGCCTTTTTCGGTACTTTGAAAAGACTCAGAAGTTTGCAGTACTTAGAAAATTTCTGACATTTTCGGTACTTAGAAAAATACTTACGATTTCGATACTTATTAAACATTCAGAAGTTTTCGGTACTTAGAAAAATTCTGCCGATTTCGGTACTTAGAAAAATTCTGTTGATTTCGGTACTTAGAAAAATTCTGTCGATTTCGGTACTTAGAAAAGACTCGGAAGTTTTCGGTACTTAGAAAATTTCTGACGTTTTCGGTGCTTAGAATAATTTTTTTTTGATTTCGGTACTTAAAGAAATTCTTACGATTTCGATACTTATTAAACATTCAGAAGTTTTCGGTACTTAGAAAAATTCTGCCGATTTCGGTACTTAGAAAATTCTGACGATTTCGGTACTTTGAAAAATTCTGCCTTTTTCGGTACTTTGAAAAGACTCAGAAGTTTTCAGTACTTAAAAAATATCTGACGTTTTCGGTACTTAGAAAATTTCTGACATTTTCGGTACTTAGAAAATTTCTGCCGATTTCGGTACTTAGAAAAATTCTGTTGATTTCTGTACTTAGAAAAATTCTCTCGATTTCGGTACTTAGAAAAGACTCGGAAGTTTTCGGTACTTAGAAAAATTCTGCCAATTTCGGTACTAAGAAAATTTCTGACATTTTCGGTACTTAGAAAATTTCTGACGTTTTCGGTACTTAGAAAAATTCTGATGATTTCGGATCTTAGAAAAATTCTGATGATTTCGGAACTTAGAAAAATTCTGCTGATTTCGGTACTTGGAAAATTTCTGCCTTTTTAGGTACTTTGAAAAGTTTCAGAAGTTTTCAGTATTTAGAAAATTTCAGACGTTTTCGGTACTTAGAAAATTTCTGACGTTTTCGGTACTTAGAAAAATTCTGCCGATTTCGGTACTTAGAAAAATTCTGTTGATTTCGGTACTTAGAAAAATTCAGTCGATTTCGGAACTTAGAAAATTCTGACGATTTCGGTACTTTGAAAAATTCTGCCTTTTTCGGTACTTTGAAAAGACTAGGAAGTTTGCAGTACTTAAAAAATTTCTGACGTTTTCGGTACTTAGAAAAATTCTTTTGATTTCGGTACTTAGAAAAATTCTGACGATATCGGTACTTAGAAAATTCTGACGATTTCGGTACTTAGAAACATTCTGATGATTTCAGATCTTAGAAAATTTCTGACCTTTTCGATACTTAGAAAATTTCTGACGTTTTCGGTACTTAGAAAAATTCTGATGATTTCGGATCTTAGAAAAATTCTGATGATTTCGGATCTTAGAAAAATTCTGATGATTTCGGAACTTAGAAAAATTCTGCTGATTTCGGTACTTGGAAAATTTCTGCCTTTTTAGGTACTTTGAAAAGTTTCAGAAGTTTTCAGTATTTAGAAAATTTCAGACGTTTTCGGTACTTAGAAAATTTCTGACGTTTTCGGTACTTAGAAAAATTCTGCCGATTTCGGTACTTAGAAAAATTCTGTTGATTTCGGTACTTAGAAAAATTCAGTCGATTTCGGAACTTAGAAAATTCTGACGATTTCGGTACTTTAAAAAATACTGCCTTTTTCGGTACTTTGAAAAGACTAGGAAGTTTGCAGTACTTAAAAAATTTCTGACGTTTTCGGTACTTAGAAAAATTCTTTTGATTTCGGTACTTAGAAAAATTCTGACGATATCGGTACTTAGAAAATTCTGACGATTTCGGTACTTAGAAACATTCTGATGATTTCAGATCTTAGAAAATTTCTGACCTTTTCGATACTTAGAAAATTTCTGACGTTTTCGGTACTTAGAAAAATTCTGATGATTTCGGATCTTAGAAAAATTCTGATGATTTCGGAACTTAGAAAAATTCTGCTGTTTTCGGTACTTGGAAAATTTCTGCCTTTTTAGGTACTTTGAAAAGACTCAGAAGTTTTCAGTATTTAGAAAATTTCTGACGTTTTCGGTACTTAGAAAATTTCTGACGTTTTCGGTACTTAGAAAAATTCTGACTATTTCGGTTTTTAGAAAAATTCTGGTGATTTCGGTACTTAGAAAATTTCTGACGTTTCCGATACTTAGAAAAATTCTTACGATTTCGATACTTATTAAACATTCAGAAGTTTTCGGTACTGAGAAAAATTCTGTCGATCTCGGTACTTAGAAAAGACTCGGAAGTTTTCGGTACTTAGAAAATTTCTGACGATTTCGGTACTTAGAAAAATTCTGATGATTTCGGTACTTAGAAAAATTCTGATGATTTCGGAACTTAGAAAAATTCTGCTGTTTTCGGTACTTGGAAAATTTCTGCCTTTTTAGGTACTTTGAAAAGACTCAGAAGTTTTCAGTATTTAGAAAATTTCTGACGTTTTCGGTACTTAGAAACTTTCTGACGTTTTCGGTACTTAGAAAAATTCTGCCGATTTCGGTACTTAGAAAAATTCTGTTGATTTCGGTACTTATTAAACATACAGAAGTTTTCGGTACTTAGAAAAATTCTGCCGATTTCGGTACTTAGAAAAATTCTTTTGATTTCGGTACTTAGAAAAATTCTGACGATATCGGTACTTAGAAAATTCTGACGATTTCGGTACTTAGAAACATTCTGATGATTTCGGATCTTAGAAAATTTCTGACGTTTTCGGTACTTAGAAAAATTCTGTCGATTTCGGTACTTGGAAAATTTCTGCCTTTTTCGGTACTTTGAAAAGACTCAGAAGTTTTCAGTACTTAGAAAATATCTGACGTTTTCGGTACTTAGAAAATTTCTGACATTTTCGGTACTTAGAAAAATTCTGCCGATTTCGGTACTTAGAAAAATTCTGTTGATTTCGGTACTTAGAAAAAATCTGTCGATTTCGGTACTTAGAAAAGACTCGGAAGTTTTCGGTACTTACAAAATTTCTGCCTTTTTCGGTACTTAGAAAACATTCAGAAGTTTTCATTACTTAGAAAAATTCTGTTGATTTCGGTACTTAGAAAATTTCTGACATTTTCGGTACTTAGAAAAATACTTACGATTTCGATACTTATTTAACATTCAGAAGTTTTCGGTACTTAGAAAAATTCTGCCGATTTCGGTACTTAGAAAAATTCTGATGATTTCGGTACTTACAAAAATTCTGTCGATTTCGGTACTTAGAAAAGACTCGGAAGTTTTCGGTACTTAGAAAATTTCTGACGTTTTCGGTACTTAGAAAAATTCTGACGATTTCGGTACTTAGAAAAATTCTGTCGATTTCGGTACTTAGAAAACATTCTGAAGTTTTCGGTACTTAGAAAATTTCTGCCTTTTTCGGTACTTAGAAAACATTCAAAAGTTTTCGGAACTAAGAAAAATTCTGTCGAATTCGGTACTTAGAAAAATTCTGTCGAATTCGGTACTTAGAAAAATTCTGTTGATATCGGTACTTAGAAAAATTCAGTCAATTTCGGTACTTAGGAAAATTCTTACGATTTCGATACTTATTAAACATTCAGAAGTTTTCGGTACTTAGAAAAATTCTGTCGATTTCGGTACTTGGAAAATTTCTGCCTTTTTCGGTACTTTGAAAAGACTCAGAAGTTTTCAGTACTTAGAAAATATCTGACGTTTTCGGTACTTAGAAAATTTCTGACATTTTCGGTACTTAGAAAAATTCTGCCGATTTCGGTACTTAGAAAATTTCTGTTTATTTCGGTACTTAGAAAAATTCTGTTGAATTTGGTACTTAGAAAAATTCCGTTGATTTCGGTACTTAGAAAAGACTCGGAAGTTTTCGGTACTTACAAAATTTCTGCCTTTTTCGGTACTTAGAAAACATTCAGAAGTTTTCGTTACTTAGAAAAATTCTGTCGAATTCGGTACTTAGAAAAATTCTGTTGATTTCGGTACTTGGAAAATTTCTGCCTTTTTCGGTACTTTGAAAAGACTCAGAAGTTTGCAGTACTTAGAAAATTTCTGACATTTTCGGTACTTAGAAAAATACTTACGATTTCGATACTTATTAAACATTCAGAAGTTTTCGGTACTTAGAAAAATTCTGCCGATTTCGGTACTTAGAAAAATTCTGTTGATTTCGGTACTTAGAAAAATTCTGTCGATTTCGGTACTTAGAAAAGACTCGGAAGTTTTCGGTACTTAGAAAATTTCTGACGTTTTCGGTGCTTAGAAAAATTCTTTTGATTTCGGTACTTAGAAAATTTCTGCCTTTTTCGGTACTTAGAAAACATTCAAAAGTTTTCGGTACTTAGAAAAATTCTGTCGAATTCGGTACTTGGAAAATTTCTTCCTTTTTCGGTACTTTGAAAAGACTCAGAAGTTTTCAGTACTTAGAAAATTTCTGACGTTTTCGGTACTTAGAAAAATTCTGACGTTTTCGGTACTTAGGAAAATTCTTACGATTTCGATACTTATTAAACATTCAGAAGTTTTCGGTACTTAGAAAAATTCTGCCGATTTCGGTACTTAGAAAATTCTGACGATTTCGGTACTTTGAAAAATTCTGCCTTTTTCGGTACTTTGAAAAGACTCAGAAGTTTTCAGTACTTAAAAAATATCTGACGTTTACGGTACTTAGAAAATTTCTGACATTTTCGGTACTTAGAAAAATTCTGCCGATTTCGGTACTTAGAAAAATTCTGTTGATTTCGGTACTTAGAAAAATTCTCTCGATTTCGGTACTTAGAAAAGACTCGGAAGTTTTCGGTACTTAGAAAAATTCTGCCAATTTCGGTACTAAGAAAATTTCTGACATTTTCGGTACTTAGAAAATTTCTGACGTTTTCGGTACTTAGAAAAATTCTGATGATTTCGGATCTTAGAAAAATTCTGATGATTTCGGAACTTAGAAAAATTCTGCTGATTTCGGTACTTGGAAAATTTCTGCCTTTTTAGGTACTTTGAAAAGATTCAGAAGTTTTCAGTATTTAGAAAATTTCAGACGTTTTCGGTACTTAGAAAATTTCTGACGTTTTCGGTACTTAGAAAAATTCTGCCGATTTCGGTACTTAGAAAAATTCTGTTGATTTCGGTACTTAGAAAAATTCTCTTGATTTCGGTACTTAGAAAAGACTCGGAAGTTTTCGGTACTTAGAAAAATTCTGCCAATTTCGGTACTAAGAAAATTTCTGACATTTTCGGTACTTAGAAAATTTCTGACGTTTTCGGTACTTAGAAAAATTCTGATGATTTCGGATCTTAGAAAAATTCTGATGATTTCGGAACTTAGAAAAATTCTGCTGATTTCGGTACTTGGAAAATTTCTGCCTTTTTAGGTACTTTGAAAAGTTTCAGAAGTTTTCAGTATTTAGAAAATTTCAGACGTTTTCGGTACTTAGAAAATTTCTGACGTTTTCGGTACTTAGAAAAATTCTGCCGATTTCGGTACTTAGAAAAATTCTGTTGATTTCGGTACTTAGAAAAATTCAGTCGATTTCGGAACTTAGAAAATTCTGACGATTTCGGTACTTTGAAAAATTCTGCCTTTTTCGGTACTTTGAAAAGACTAGGAAGTTTGCAGTACTTAAAAAATTTCTGACGTTTTCGGTACTTAGAAAAATTCTTTTGATTTCGGTACTTAGAAAAATTCTGATGATTTCAGATCTTAGAAAATTTCTGACCTTTTCGATACTTAGAAAATTTCTGACGTTTTCGGTACTTAGAAAAATTCTGATGATTTCGGATCTTAGAAAAATTCTGATGATTTCGGAACTTAGAAAATTTCTGCTGTTTTCGGTACTTGGAAAATTTCTGCCTTTTTAGGTACTTTGAAAAGACTCAGAAGTTTTCAGTATTTAGAAAATTTCTGACGTTTTCGGTACTTAGAAAATTTCTGACGTTTTCGGTACTTAGAAAAATTCTGACTATTTCGGTTTTTAGAAAAATTCTGGTGATTTCGGTACTTAGAAAATTTCTGACGTTTCCGATACTTAGAAAAATTCTTACGATTTCGATACTTATTAAACATTCAGAAGTTTTCGGTACTTAGAAAAATTCTGTCGATCTCGGTACTTAGAAAAGACTCGGAAGTTTTCGGTACTTAAAAAATTTCTGACGATTTCGGTACTTAGAAAAATTCTGATGATTTCGGTACTTAGAAAAATTCTGATGATTTCGGAACTTAGAAAAATTCTGCTGATTTCGGTACTTGGAAAATTTCTGCCTTTTTAGGTACTTTGAAAAGACTCAGAAGTTTTCAGTATTTAGAAAATTTCTGACGTTTTCGGTACTTAGAAACTTTCTGACGTTTTCGGTACTTAGAAAAATTCTGCCGATTTCGGTACTTAGAAAAATTCTGTTGATTTCGGTACTTATTAAACATACAGAAGTTTTCGGTACTTAGAAAAATTCTGCCGATTTCGGAACTTAGAAAATTCTGACGATTTCGGTACTTTGAAAAATTCTGCCTTTTTCGGTACTTTGAAAAGACTAGGAAGTTTGCAGTACTTAAAAAATTTCTGACGTTTTCGGTACTTAGAAAAATTCTTTTGATTTCGGTACTTAGAAAAATTCTGACGATATCGGTACTTAGAAAATTCTGACGATTTCGGTACTTAGAAACATTCTGATGATTTCGGATCTTAGAAAATTTCTGACGTTTTCGGTACTTAGAAAAATTCTGTCGATTTCGGTACTTGGAAAATTTCTGCCTTTTTCGGTACTTTGAAAAGACTCAGAAGTTTTCAGTACTTAGAAAATATCTGACGTTTTCGGTACTTAGAAAATTTCTGACATTTTCGGTACTTAGAAAAATTCTGCCGATTTCGGTACTTAGAAAAATTCTGTTGATTTCGGTACTTAGAAAAAATCTGTCGAGTTCGGTACTTAGAAAAGACTCGGAAGTTTTCGGTACTTACAAAATTTCTGCCTTTTTCGGTACTTAGAAAACATTCAGAAGTTTTCATTACTTAGAAAAATTCTGTCGAATTCGGTACTTAGAAAAATTCTGTTGATTTCGGTACTTAGAAAATTTCTGACATTTTCGGTACTTAGAAAAATACTTACGATTTCGATACTTATTAAACATTCAGAAGTTTTCGGTACTTAGAAAAATTCTGCCGATTTCGGTACTTAGAAAAATTCTGATGATTTCGGTACTTAGAAAAATTCTGTCGATTTCGGTACTTAGAAAAGACTCGGAAGTTTTCGGTACTTAGAAAATTTCTGACGTTTTCGGTACTTAGAAAAATTCTGTCGATTTCGGTACTTAGAAAACATTCTGAAGTTTTCGGTACTTAGAAAATTTCTGCCTTTTTCGGTACTTAGAAAACATTCAAAAGTTTTCGGAACTAAGAAAAATTCTGTCGAATTCGGTACTTAGAAAAATTCTGTTGATATCGGTACTTAGAAAAATTCAGTCAATTTCGGTACTTAGGAAAATTCTTACGATTTCGATACTTATTAAACATTCAGAAGTTTTCGGTACTTAGAAAAATTCTGTCGATTTTGGTACTTGGAAAATTTCTGCCTTTTTCGGTACTTTGAAAAGACTCAGAAGTTTTCAGTACTTAGAAAATATGTGACGTTTTCGGTACTTAGAAAATTTCTGACATTTTCGGTACTTAGAAAAATTCTGCCGATTTCGGTACTTAGAAAATTTCTGTTTATTTCGGTACTTAGAAAAATTCTGTTGAATTTGGTACTTAGAAAAATTCCGTTGATTTCGGTACTTTGAAAAGACTCAGAAGTTTTCGGTACTTAGAAAATTTCTGACGTTTTCGGTACTTTGAAAAATTCTGATGATTTCGGTACTTAGAAAAATTCTGTTGATTTCGGAACTTAGAAAAAATCTGTCGATTTCGGTACTTAGAAAAGACTCGGAAGTTTTCGGTACTTACAAAATTTCTGCCTTTTTCGGTACTTAGAAAACATTCAGAAGTTTTCGTTACTTAGAAAAATTCTGTCGAATTCGGTACTTAGAAAAATTCTGTTGATTTCGGTACTTGGAAAATTTCTGCCTTTTTCGGTACTTTGAAAAGACTCAGAAGTTTGCAGTACTTAGAAAATTTCTGACATTTTCGGTACTTAGAAAAATACTTATGATTTCGATACTTATTAAACATTCAGAAGTTTTCGGTACTTAGAAAAATTCTGCCGATTTCGGTACTTAGAAAAATTCTGTTGATTTCGGTACTTAGAAAAATTCTGTCGATTTCGGTACTTAGAAAAGACTCGGAAGTTTTCGGTACTTAGAAAATTCTGACGATTTCGGTACTTTGAAAAATTCTGCCTTTTTCGGTACTTTGAAAAGACTCAGAAGTTTTCAGTACTTAAAAAATATCTGACGTTTACGGTACTTAGAAAATTTCTGACATTTTCGGTACTTAGAAAAATTCTGCCGATTTCGGTACTTAGAAAAATTCTGTTGATTTCGGTACTTAGAAAAATTCTCTCGATTTCGGTACTTAGAAAAGACTCGGAAGTTTTCGGTACTTAGAAAAATTCTGCCAATTTCGGTACTAAGAAAATTTCTGACATTTTCGGTACTTAGAAAATTTCTGACGTTTTCGGTACTTAGAAAAATTCTGATGATTTCGGATCTTAGAAAAATTCTGATGATTTCGGAACTTAGAAAAATTCTGCTGATTTCGGTACTTGGAAAATTTCTGCCTTTTTAGGTACTTTGAGAAGATTCAGAAGTTTTCAGTATTTAGAAAATTTCAGACGTTTTCGGTACTTAGAAAATTTCTGACGTTTTCGGTACTTAGAAAAATTCTGCCGATTTCGGTACTTAGAAAAATTCTGTTGATTTCGGTACTTAGAAAAATTCAGTCGATTTCGGAACTTAGAAAATTCTGACGATTTCGGTACTTTGAAAAATTCTGCCTTTTTCGGTACTTTGAAAAGACTAGGAAGTTTGCAGTACTTAAAAAATTTCTGACGTTTTCGGTACTTAGAAAAATTCTTTTGATTTCGGTACTTAGAAAAATTCTGACGATATCGGTACTTAGAAAATTCTGACGATTTCGGTACTTAGAAACATTCTGATGATTTCAGATCTTAGAAAATTTCTGACCTTTTCGATACTTAGAAAATTTCTGACGTTTTCGGTACTTAGAAAAATTCTGATGATTTCGGATCTTAGAAAAATTCTGATGATTTCGGAACTTAGAAAAATTCTGCTGATTTCGGAACTTTGAAAAGACTCAGAAGTTTTCGGTACTTAGAAAATTTCTGACGATTTCGGTACTTAGAAAAATTCTGACGATTTCGGTACTTAGAAAAATTCTGTCGATTTCGGTACTTAGAAAACATTCTGACGTTTTCGGTACTTAGAAAAATTCTGCCGATTTCGGTACTTTGAAAAATTCTGTTGATTTCGGTACTTAGAAAAATTCTCTCGATTTCGGTACTTAGAAAAGACTCGGAAGTTTTCGGTACTTAGAAAAATTCTGCCAATTTCGGTACTAAGAAAATTTCTGACATTTTCGGTACTTAGAAAATTTCTGACGTTTTCGGTACTTAGAAAAATTCTCATGATTTCGGATCTTAGAAAAATTCTGATGATTTCGGAACTTAGAAAAATTCTGCTGATTTCGGTACTTGGAAAATTTCTGCCTTTTTAGGTACTTTGAAAAGATTCAGAAGTTTTCAGTATTTAGAAAATTTCAGACGTTTTCGGTACTTAGAAAATTTCTGACGTTTTCGGTACTTAGAAAAATTCTGCCGATTTCGGTACTTAGAAAAATTCTGTCGATTTCGGTACTTAGAAAAATTCTCTCGATTTCGGTACTTAGAAAAGACTCGGAAGTTTTCGGTACTTAGAAAAATTCTGCCAATTTCGGTACTAAGAAAATTTCTAACATTTTCGGTACTTAGAAAATTTCTGACGTTTTCGGTACTTAGAAAAATTCTCATGATTTCGGATCTTAGAAAAATTCTGATGATTTCGGAACTTAGAAAAATTCTGCTGATTTCGGTACTTGGAAAATTTCTGCCTTTTTAGGTACTTTGAAAAGATTCAGAAGTTTTCAGTATTTAGAAAATTTCAGACGTTTTCGGTACTTAGAAAATTTCTGACGTTTTCGGTACTTAGAAAAATTCTGCCGATTTCGGTACTTAGAAAAATTCTGTCGATTTCGGTACTTAGAAAAATTCTCTCGATTTCGGTACTTAGAAAAGACTCGGAAGTTTTCGGTACTTAGAAAAATTCTGCCAATTTCGGTACTAAGAAAATTTCTGACGTTTTCGGTACTTAGAAAAATTCTCATGATTTCGGATCTTAGAAAAATTCTGATGATTTCGGAACTTAGAAAAATTCTGCTGATTTCGGTACTTGGAAAATTTCTGCCTTTTTAGGTACTTTGAAAAGATTCAGAAGTTTTCAGTATTTAGAAAATTTCAGACGTTTTCGGTACTTAGAAAATTTCTGACGTTTTCGGTACTTAGAAAAATTCTGCCGATTTCGGTACTTAGAAAAATTCTGTTGATTTCGGTACTTAGAAAAATTCAGTCGATTTCGGAACTTAGAAAATTCTGACGATTTCGGTACTTTGAAAAATTCTGCCTTTTTCGGTACTTTGAAAAGACTAGGAAGTTTGCAGTACTTAAAAAATTTCTGACGTTTTCGGTACTTAGAAAAATTCTTTTGATTTCGGTACTTAGAAAAATTCTGACGATATCGGTACTTAGAAAATTCTGACGATTTCGGTACTTAGAAAAATTCTGATGATTTCGGATCTTAGAAAAATTCTGATGATTTCGGAACTTAGAAAAATTCTGCTGATTTCGGAACTTTGAAAAGACTCAGAAGTTTTCGGTACTTAGAAAATTTCTGACGATTTCGGTACTTAGAAAAATTCTGACGATTTCGGTACTTAGAAAAATGCTGTCGATTTCGGTACTTAGAAAACATTCTGAAGTTTTCGGTACTTAGAAAATTTCTGCCTTTTTCGGTACTTGGAAAATTTCTGCCTTTTTAGGTACTTTGAAAAGACTCAGAAGTTTTCAGTATTTAGAAAATTTCTGACGTTTTCGGTACTTAAAAAAATTCTGCCGATTTCGGTACTTAGAAAAATTCAGTCGATTTCGGTACTTAGAAAAATTCTTACGATTTCGATACTTATTAAACATACAGAAGTTTTCGGTACTTAGAAAAATTCTGCCGATTTCGGTACTTAGAAAATTCTGACGATTTCGGTACTTTGAAAAATTCTGCCTTTTTCGGTACTTTGAAAAGACTAGGAAGTTTGCAGTACTTAAAAAATTTCTGACGTTTTCGGTACTTAGAAACATTCTGATGATTTCGGATCTTAGAAAATTTCTGACGTTTTCGGTACTTAGAAAAATTCTGTCGATTTCGGTACTTGGAAAATTTCTGCCTTTTTCAGTACTTTGAAAAGACTCAGAAGTTTTCAGTACTTAGAAAATATCTGACGTTTTCGGTACTTAGAAAATTTCTGACATTTTCGGTACTTAGAAAAATTCTGCCGATTTCGGTACTTAGAAAAATTCTGTTGATTTCGGTACTAAGAAAAAATCTGTCGATTTCGGTACTTAGAAAAGACTCGGAAGTTTTCGGTACTTACAAAATTTCTGCCTTTTTCGGTACTTAGAAAACATTCAGAAGTTTTCATTACTTAGAAAAATTCTGTCGAATTCGGTACTTAGAAAAATTCTGTTGATTTCGGTACTTGGAAAATTTCTGCCTTTTTCGGTACTTTGAAAAGACTCAGAAGTTTGCAGTACTTAGAAAATTTCTGACATTTTCGGTACTTAGAAAAATACTTACGATTTCGATACTTATTAAACATTCAGAAGTTTTCGGTACTTAGAAAAATTCTGCCGATTTCGGTACTTAGAAAAATTCTGATGATTTCGGTACTTAGAAAAATTCTGTCGATTTCGGTACTTAGAAAAGACTCGGAAGTTTTCGGTACTTAGAAAATTTCTGACGTTTTCGGTACTTAGAAAAATTCTTTTGATTTCGGTACTTAGAAAATTTCTGCCTTTTTCGGTACTTTGAAAAGACTCAGAAGTTTTCGGTACTTAGAAAATTTCTGACGATTTCGGTACTTAGAAAAATTCTGACGATTTCGGTACTTAGAAAAATTCTGTCGATTTCGGTACTTAGAAAACATTCTGAAGTTTTCGGTACTTAGAAAATTTCTGCCTTTTTCGGTACTTAGAAAACATTCAAAAGTTTTCGGAACTAAGAAAAATTCTGTCGAATTCGGTACTTAGAAAAATTCTGTTGATATCGGTACTTAGAAAAATTCAGTCAATTTCGGTACTTGGGAAAATTCTTACGATTTCGATACTTATTAAACATTCAGAAGTTTTCGGTACTTAGAAAAATTCTGTCGATTTCGGTACTTGGAAAATTTCTGCCTTTTTCGGTACTTTGAAAAGACTCAGAAGTTTTCAGTACTTAGAAAATATCTGACGTTTTCGGTACTTAGAAAATTTCTGACATTTTCGGTACTTAGAAAAATTCTGCCGATTTCGGTACTTAGAAAATTTCTGTTTATTTCGGTACTTTGAAAAGACTCAGAAGTTTTCGGTACTTAGAAAATTTCTGACGTTTTCGGTACTTTGAAAAATTCTGATGATTTCGGTACTTAGAAAAATTCTGTTGATTTCGGTACTTAGAAAAGACTCGGAAGTTTTCGGTACTTACAAAATTTCTGCCTTTTTCGGTACTTAGAAAACATTCAGAAGTTTTCGTTACTTAGAAAAATTCTGTCGAATTCGGTACTTAGAAAAATTCTGTTGATTTCGGTACTTAGAAAAATTCTGTTGATTTCGGTACTAAGAAAAAATCTGTCGATTTCGGTACTTAGAAAAGACTCGGAAGTTTTCGGTACTTACAAAATTTCTGCCTTTTTCGGTACTTAGAAAACATTCAGAAGTTTTCATTACTTAGAAAAATTCTGTCGAATTCGGTACTTAGAAAAATTCTGTTGATTTCGGTACTTGGAAAATTTCTGCCTTTTTCGGTACTTTGAAAAGACTCAGAAGTTTGCAGTACTTAGAAAATTTCTGACATTTTCGGTACTTAGAAAAATACTTACGATTTCGATACTTATTAAACATTCAGAAGTTTTCGGTACTTAGAAAAATTCTGCCGATTTCGGTACTTAGAAAAATTCTGATGATTTCGGTACTTAGAAAAATTCTGTCGATTTCGGTACTTAGAAAAGACTCGGAAGTTTTCGGTACTTAGAAAATTTCTGACGTTTTCGGTACTTAGAAAAATTCTTTTGATTTCTGTACTTAGAAAATTTCTGCCTTTTTCGGTACTTTGAAAAGACTCAGAAGTTTTCGGTACTTAGAAAATTTCTGACGATTTCGGTACTTAGAAAATTCTGACGATTTCGGTACTTTGAAAAATTCTGCCTTTTTCGGTACTTTGAAAAGACTAGGAAGTTTGCAGTACTTAAAAAATTTCTGACGTTTTCGGTACTTAGAAAAATTCTTTTGATTTCGGTACTTAGAAAAATTCTGACGATATCGGTACTTAGAAAATTCTGACGATTTCGGTACTTAGAAACATTCTGATGATTTCGGATCTTAGAAAATTTCTGACGTTTTCGGTACTTAGAAAAATTCTGTCGATTTCGGTACTTGGAAAATTTCTGCCTTTTTCGGTACTTTGAAAAGACTCAGAAGTTTTCAGTACTTAGAAAATATCTGACGTTTTCGGTACTTAGAAAACATTCAGAAGTTTTCGTTACTTAGAAAAATTCTGTCGAATTCGGTACTTAGAAAAATTCTGTTGATTTCGGTACTTAGAAAAGACTCGGAAGTTTTCGGTACTTACAAAATTTCTGCCTTTTTCGGTACTTAGAAAACATTCAGAAGTTTTCGTTACTTAGAAAAATTCTGTCGAATTCGGTACTTAGAAAAATTCTGTTGATTTCGGTACTTGGAAAATTTCTGCCTTTTTCGGTACTTTGAAAAGACTCAGAAGTTTGCAGTACTTAGAAAATTTCTGACATTTTCGGTACTTAGAAAAATACTTACGATTTCGATACTTATTAAACATTCAGAAGTTTTCGGTACTTAGAAAAATTCTGCCGATTTCGGTACTTAGAAAAATTCTGTTGATTTCGGTACTTAGAAAAATTCTGTCGATTTCGGTACTTAGAAAAGACTCGGAAGTTTTCGGTACTTAGAAAATTTCTGACGTTTTCGGAGCTTAGAAAAATTCTTTTGATTTCGGTACTTAGAAAATTTCTGCCTTTTTCGGTACTTAGAAAACATTCAAAAGTTTTCGGTACTTAGAAAAATTCTGTCGAATTCGGTACTTGGAAAATTTCTGCCTTTTTCGGTACTTTGAAAAGACTCAGAAGTTTTCAGTACTTAGAAAATTTCTGACGTTTTCGGTACTTAGAAAAATTCTGACGTTTTCGGTACTTAGAAAAATTCTGCCGATTTCGGTACTTAGAAAAATTCTGTTGATTTCGGTACTTAGAAAAAATCTGTCGATTTCGGTACTTAGAAAAGACTCGGAAGTTTTCGGTACTTACAAAATTTCTGCCTTTTTCGGTACTTAGAAAACATTCAGAAGTTTTCGTTACTTAGAAAAATTCAATCGAATTCGGTACTTAGAAAAATTCTGTTGATTTCGGTACTTGGAAAATTTCTGCCTTTTTCGGTACTTTGAAAAGACTCTGAAGTTTGCAGTACTTAGAAAATTTCTGACATTTTCGGTACTTAGAAAAATACTTACGATTTCGATACTTATTAAACATTCAGAAGTTTTCGGTACTTAGAAAAATTCTGCCGATTTCGGTACTTAGAAAAATTCTGTTGATTTCGGTACTTAGAAAAATTCTGTCGATTTCGGTACTTAGAAAAGACTCGGAAGTTTTCGGTACTTAGAAAATTTCTGACGTTTTCGGTACTTTGAAAAATTCTTTTGATTTCGGTACTTAGAAAATTTCTGCCTTTTTCGGTACTTTGAAAAGACTCAGAAGTTTTCGGTACTTAGAAAATTTCTGACGATTTCGGTACTTAGAAAAATTCTGACGATTTCGGTACTTAGAAAAATTCTGTCGATTTCGGTACTTAGAAAACATTCAGAAGATTTCGGTACTTTGAAAATTTCTGCCTTTTTCGGTACTTAGAAAACATTCAAAAGTTTTCGGAACTTAGAAAAATTCTGTCGAATTCGGTACTTAGAAAAATTCTGTTGATTTCGGTACTTAGAAAAATTCAGTCAATTTCGGTACTTAGGAAAATTCTTACGATTTCGATACTTATTAAACATTCAGAAGTTTTCGGTACTTAGAAAAATTCTGCCGATTTCGGTTCTTAGAAAATTCTGACGATTTCGGTACTTTGAAAAATTCTGCCTTTTTAGGTACTTTGAAAAGACTAGGAAGTTTGCAGTACTTAGAAAATTTCTGACGTTTTCTGTACTTAGAAAAATTCTTTTGATTTCGGTACTTAGAAAAATTCTGACGATATCGGTACTTAGAAAATTCTGACGATTTCGGTACTTAGAAACATTCTGATGATTTCGGATCTTAGAAAATTTCTGACCTTTTCGATACTTAGAAAATTTCTGACGTTTTCGGTACTTAGAAAAATTCTGCCGATTTCGGTACTTAGAAAATTTCTGTTTATTTCGGTACTTAGAAAAATTCTGTTGAATTTGGTACTTAGAAAAATTCCGTTGATTTCGGTACTTTGAAAAGACTCAGAAGTTTTCGGTACTTAGAAAATTTCTGACGTTTTCGGTACTTTGAAAAATTCTGATGATTTCGGTACTTAGAAAAATTCTGTTGATTTCGGTACTTAGAAAAAATCTGTCGATTTCGGTACTTAGAAAAGACTCGGAAGTTTTCGGTACTTACAAAATTTCTGCCTTTTTCGGTACTTAGAAAACATTCAGAAGTTTTCGTTACTTAGAAAAATTCTGTCGAATTCGGTACTTAGAAAAATTCTGTGGATTTCGGTACTTGGAAAATTTCTGCCTTTTTCGGTACTTTGAAAAGACTCAGAAGTTTGCAGTACTTAGAAAATTTCTGACATTTTCGGTACTTAGAAAAATACTTACGATTTCGATACTTATTAAACATTCAGAAGTTTTCGGTACTTAGAAAAATTCTGCCGATTTCGGTACTTAGAAAAATTCTGTTGATTTCGGTACTTAGAAAAATTCTGTCGATTTCGGTACTTAGAAAAGACTCGGAAGTTTTCGGTACTTAGAAAATTTCTGACGTTTTCGGTGCTTAGAAAAATTCTTTTGATTTCGGTACTTAGAAAATTTCTGCCTTTTTCGGTACTTAGAAAACATTCAAAAGTTTTCGGTACTTAGAAAAATTCTGTCGAATTCGGTACTTGGAAAATTTCTGCCTTTTTCGGTACTTTGAAAAGACTCAGAAGTTTTCAGTACTTAGAAAATTTCTGACGTTTTCGGTACTTAGAAAAATTCTGACGTTTTCGGTACTTAGAAAAATTCTGCCGATTTCGGTACTTAGAAAAATTCTGTTGATTTCGGTACTTAGAAAAAATCTGTCGATTTCGGTACTTAGAAAAGACTCGGAAGTTTTCGGTACTTACAAAATTTCTGCCTTTTTCGGTACTTAGAAAACATTCAGAAGTTTTCGTTACTTAGAAAAATTCTATCGAATTCGGTACTTAGAAAAATTCTGTTGATTTCGGTACTTGGAAAATTTCTGCCTTTTTCGGTACTTTGAAGAGACTCAGAAGTTTGCAGTACTTAGAAAATTTCTGACATTTTCGGTACTTAGAAAAATACTTACGATTTCGATACTTATTAAACAATCAGAAGTTTTCGGTACTTAGAAAAATTCTGCCGATTTCGGTACTTAGAAAAATTCTGTTGATTTCGGTACTTAGAAAAATTCTGTCGATTTCGGTACTTAGAAAAGACTCGGAAGTTTTCGGTACTTAGAAAATTTCTGACGTTTTCGGTACTTTGAAAAATTCTTTTGATTTCGGTACTTAGAAAATTTCTGCCTTTTTCGGTACTTTGAAAAGACTCAGAAGTTTTCGGTACTTAGAAAATTTCTGACGATTTCGGTACTTAGAAAAATTCTGACGATTTCGGTACTTAGAAAAGACTCGGAAGTTTTCGGTACTTAGAAAATTTCTGACGTTTTCGGTACTTTGAAAAATTCTTTTGATTTCGGTACTTAGAAAATTTCTGCCTTTTTCGGTACTTTGAAAAGACTCAGAAGTTTTCGGTACTTAGAAAATTTCTGGCGATTTCGGTACTTAGAAAAATTCTGACGATTTCGGTACTTAGAAAAATTCTGTCGATTTCGGTACTTAGGAAAATTCTTACGATTTCGATACTTATTAAACATTCAGAAGTTTTCGGTTCTTAGAAAAATTCTGCCGATTTCGGTACTTAGAAAATTCTGACGATTTCGGTACTTTGAAAAATTCTGCCTTTTTAGGTACTTTGAAAAGACTAGGAAGTTTGCAGTACTTAGAAAATTTCTGACGTTTTCGGTACTTAGAAAAATTCTTTTGATTTCGGTACTTAGAAAAATTCTGACGATATCGGTACTTAGAAAATTCTGACGATTTCGGTACTTAGAAACATTCTGATGATTTCGGATCTTAGAAAATTTCTGACCTTTTCGATACTTAGAAAATTTCTGACGTTTTCGGTACTTAGAAAAATTCTGTCGATTTCGGTACTTGGAAAATGTCTGCCTTTTTCGGTACTTTGAAAAGACTCAGAAGTTTTCGGTACTTAGAAAAATTCTTTTGATTTCGGTACTTAGAAAATTTCTGTTGATTTCGGTACTTGGAAAATTTCTGCCTTTTTCGGTACTTTGAAAAGACTCAGAAGTTTTCGGTACTTAGAAAAATTCTTTTGATTTCGGTACTTAGAAAATTTCTGCCTTTTTCGGTACTTAGAAAACATTCAAAAGTTTTCGGTACTTAGAAAAATTCTATCGAATTCGGTACTTAGAAAAATTCAGTCGATTTCGGTACTTAGAAAAATTCTTACGATTTCGATACTTATTAAACATACAGAAGTTTTCGGTACTTAGAAAAATTCTGCCGATTTCGGTACTTTGAAAAATTCTGCCTTTTTCGGTACTTTGAAAAGACTAGGAAGTTTGCAGTACTTAGAAAATTTCTGACGTTTCCGGTACTTAGAAAAATTCTTACGATTTCGATACTTATTAAACATTCAGAAGTTTTCGGTACTTAGAAAAATTCTGTCGATCTCGGTACTTAGAAAAGACTCGGAAGTTTTCGGTACTTAGAAAATTTCTGACGTTTTCGGTACTTAGAAAAATTCTGATGATTTCGGTACTTAGAAAAATTCTGATGATTTCGGAACTTAGAAAAATTCTGCTGATTTCGGTACTTGGAAAATTTCTGCCTTTTTCGGAAATTTGAAAAGACTCAGAAGTTTTCTGTACTTAGAAAATTTCTGACGTTTTCGGTACTTAGAAAATTTCTGACGTTTTCGGTACTTAGAAAAATTCTGCCGATTTCGGTACTTAGAAAAATTCTGTTGATTTCGGTACTTAGAAAAATTCAGTCGATTTCGGTACTCAGAAAAATTTTTACGATTTCGATACTTATTAAACATACAGAATTTTTCGGTAATAAGAAAAATTCTGCCGATTTCGGTACTTAGAAAATTCTGACGATTTCGGTACTTTGAAAAATTCTGCCTTTTTCGGTACTTTGAAAAGACTAGGAAGTTTGCAGTACTTAGAAAATTTCTGACGTTTTCGGTACTTAGAAAAATTCTTTTGATTTCGGTACTTAGAAAAATTCTGACGATATCGGTACTTAAAAATTCTGACGATTTCGGTACTTAGAAACATTCTGATGATTTCGGATCTTAGAAAATTTCTGACCTTTTCGATACTTAGAAAATTTCTGACGTTTTCGGTACTTAGAAAAATTCTGTCGATTTCGGTACTTGGAAAATTTCTGCCTTTTTCGGTACTTTGAAAAGACTCAGAAGTTTTCAGTACTTAAAAAATATCTGACGTTTTCGGTACTTAGAAAATTTCTGACATTTTCGGTACTTAGAAAAATTCTGCCGATTTCGGTACTTAGAAAAATTCTGTTGATTTCGGTACTTAGAAAAATTCTGTCGATTTCGGTACTTAGAAAAGACTCGGAAGTTTTCGGTACTTAGAAAAATTCTGCCGATTTCGGTACTAAGAAAATTTCTGACATTTTCGGTACTTAGAAAATTTCTGACGTTTTCGGTACTTAGAAAATTTCTGTTGATATCGGTACTTGGAATATTTCTGCCTTTTTCGGTACTTTGAAAAGATTCAGAAGTTTTCAGTACTTAGAAAATTTCTGACGTTTTCGGTACTTAGAAAATTTCTGACGTTTTCGGTACTTCGAAAAATTCTGCCGATTTCGGTACTTAGAAAAATTCTGTTTATTTCGGTACTTAGAAAAATTCTGTTGAATTTGGTACTTAGAAAAGGTCCGTTGATTTCGGTACTTTGAAAAGACTCAGAAGTTTTCGGTACTTAGAAAATTTCTGACGTTTTCGGTACTTTGAAAAATTCTGATGATTTCGGTACTTAGAAAAATTCTGTTGATTTCGGTACTTAGAAAAAATCTGTCGATTTCGGTACTTAGAAAAGACTCGGAAGTTTTCGGTACTTACGAAATTTCTGTATTTTTCGGTACTTAGAAAACATTCAGAAGTTTTCGTTACTTAGAAAAATTCTGTCGAATTCGGTACTTAGAAAAATTCTGTTGATTTCGGTACTTGGAAAATTTCTGCCTTTTTCGGTACTTTGAAAAGACTCAGAAGTTTGCAGTACTTAGAAAATTTCTGACATTTTCGGTACTTAGAAAAATACTTAAGATTTCGATACTTATTAAACATTCAGAAGTTTTCGGTACTTAGAAAAATTCTTTTGATTTCGGTACTTAGAAAAATTCTGTTGATTTCGGTACTTAGAAAAATTCTGTCGATTTCGGTACTTAGAAAAGACTCGGAAGTTTTCGGTACTTAGAAAATTTCTGACGTTTTCGGTACTTAGAAAAATTCTTTTGATTTCGGTACTTAGAAAATTTCTGCCTTTTTCGGTACTTAGAAAACATTCAAAAGTTTTCGGTACTTAGAAAAGTTCTATCGAATTCGGTACTTAGAAAAATTCTGTTGATTTCGGTACTTGGAAAATTTCTGCCTTTTTCGGTACTTTGAAAAGACTCAGAAGTTTTCAGTACTTAGAAAATTTCTGACGTTTTCGGTTCTTAGAAAAATTCTGACGTTTTCGGTACTTAGAAAAATTCAGTCGATTTCGGTACTTAGAAAAATTTTTACGATTTCGATACTTATTAAACATACAGAAGTTTCCGGTACTTAGAAAAATTCTTACGATTTCGATACTTATTAAACATTCAGAAGTTTTCGGTACTTAGAAAAATTCTGTCGATCTCGGTACTTAGAAAAGACTCGGAAGTTTTCGGTACTTAGAAAATTTCTGACGTTTTCGGTACTTAGAAAAATTCTGATGATTTCGGTACTTAGAAAAATTCTGATGATTTCGGAACTTAGAAAAATTCTGCTGATTTCGGTACTTGGAAAATTTCTGCCTTTTTCGGTACTTTGAAAAGACTCAGAAGTTTTCTGTACTTAGAAAAATTCTGCCGATTTCGGTACTTAGAAAAATTCTGTTGATTTCGGTACTTAGAAAAATTCAGTCGATTTCGGTACTTATTAAACATACAGAAGTTTTCGGTAATAAGAAAAATTCTGCCGATTTCGGTACTTAGAAAATTCTGAAGATTTCGGTACTTTGAAAAATTCTGCCTTTTTCGGTACTTTGAAAAGACTAGGAAGTTTGCAGTACTTAGAAAATTTCAGACGTTTTCGGTACTTAGAAAAATTCTTTTGATTTCGGTACTTAGAAAAATTCTGACGATATCGGTACTTAAAAATTCTGACGATTTCGGTACTTAGAAACATTCTGATGATTTCGGATCTTAGAAAATTTCTGACCTTTTCGATACTTAGAAAATTTCTGACGTTTTCGGTACTTAGAAAAATTCTGTCGATTTCGGTACTTGGAAAATTTCTGCCTTTTTCGGTACTTTGAAAAGACTCAGAAGTTTTCAGTACTTAGAAAATATCTGACGTTTTCGGTACTTAGAAAATTTCTGACATTTTCGGTACTTAGAAAAATTCTGCCGATTTCGGTACTTAGAAAAATTTTGTTGATTTCGGTACTTAGAAAAAATCTGTCGATTTCGGTACTTAGAAAAGACTCGGAAGTTTTCGGTACTTACAAAATTTCTGCCTTTTTCGGTACTTAGAAAACATTCAGAAGTTTTCGTTACTTAGAAAAATTCTGTCGAATTCGGTACTTAGAAAAATTCTGTTGATTTCGGTACTTGGAAAATTTCTGCCTTTTTCGGTACTTTGAAAAGACTCAGAAGTTTTCAGTACTTAGAAAATTTCTGACATTTTCGGTACTTAGAAAAATACTTAAGATTTCGATACTTATTAAACATTCAGAAGTTTTCGGTACTTAGAAAAATTCTTTTGATTTCGGTACTTAGAAAAATTCTGTTGATTTCGGTACTTAGAAAAATTCTGTCGATTTCGGTACTTAGAAAAGACTCGGAAGTTTTCGGTACTTAGAAAATTTCTGACGTTTTCGGTACTTAGAAAAATTCTTTTGATTTCGGTACTTAGAAAATTTCTGCCTTTTTCGGTACTTAGAAAACATTCAAAAGTTTTCGGTACTTAGAAAAGTTCTATCGAATTCGGTACTTAGAAAAATTCTGTTGATTTCGGTACTTGGAAAATTTCTGCCTTTTTCGGTACTTTGAAAAGACTCAGAAGTTTTCAGTACTTAGAAAATTTCTGACGTTTTCGGTTCTTAGAAAAATTCTGACGTTTTCGGTACTTAGAAAAATTCAGTCGATTTCGGTACTTAGAAAAATTTTTACGATTTCGATACTTATTAAACATACAGAAGTTTCCGGTACTTAGAAAAATTCTTACGATTTCGATACTTATTAAACATTCAGAAGTTTTCGGTACTTAGAAAAATTCTGTCGATCTCGGTACTTAGAAAAGACTCGGAAGTTTTCGGTACTTAGAAAATTTCTGACGTTTTCGGTACTTAGAAAAATTCTGATGATTTCGGTACTTAAAAATTCTGACGATTTCGGTACTTAAAAATTCTGACGATTTCGGTACTTAGAAACATTCTGATGATTTCGGATCTTAGAAAATTTCTGACCTTTTCGATACTTAGAAAATTTCTGACGTTTTCGGTACTTAGAAAAATTCTGTCGATTTCGGTACTTGGAAAATTTCTGCCTTTTTCGGTACTTTGAAAAGACTCAGAAGTTTTCAGTACTTAGAAAATATCTGACGTTTTCGGTACTTAGAAAATTTCTGACATTTTCGGTACTTAGAAAAATTCTGCCGATTTCGGTACTTAGAAAAATTTTGTTGATTTCGGTACTTAGAAAAATTCTTACGATTTCGATACTTATTAAACATACAGAAGTTTTCGGTACTTAGAAAAATTCTGCCGATTTCGGTACTTAGAAAACATTCAGAAGTTTTCGTTACTTAGAAAAATTCTGTCGAATTCGGTACTTAGAAAAATTCTGTTGATTTCGGTACTTGGAAAATTTCTGCCTTTTTCGGTACTTTGAAAAGACTCAGAAGTTTTCAGTACTTAGAAAATTTCTGACGTTTTCGGTACTTAGAAAAATTCTGACGTTTTCGGTACTTAGAAAAATTCTGCCGATTTCGGTACTTTGAAAAATTCTGTTGATTTCGGTACTTAGAAAAATTCAGTCGATTTCGGTACTTAGAAAAATTCTTACGATTTCGATACTTATTAAACATACAGAAGTTTTCGGTACTTAGAAAAATTCTGCCGATTTCGGTACTTAGATAATTCTGACGATTTCGGTACTTTGAAAAATTCTGCCTTTTTCGGTACTTTGAAAAGACTAGGAAGTTTGCAGTACTTAGAAAATTTCTGACGTTTTCGGTACTTAGAAAAATTCTTTTGATTTCGGTACTTAGAAAAATTCTGACGTTATCGGTACTTAGAAAATTCTGACGATTTCGGTACTTAGAAAAATTCTGTTGATTTCGGTACTTAGAAAAAATTTGTCGATTTCGGTACTTAGAAAAGACTCGGAAGTTTTCGGTACTTACAAAATTTCTGCCTTTTTCGGTACTTAGAAAACATTCAGAAGTTTTCGTTACTTAGAAAAATTCTGTCGAATTCGGTACTTAGAAAAATACTTACGATTTCGATACTTATTAAACATTCAGAAGTTTTCGGTACTAAGCAAAATTCTGCCGATTTCGGTACTTAGAAAAATTCTGTTGATTTCGGTACTTAGAAAAATTCTGTCGATTTCGGTACTTAGAAAAGACTCGGAAGTTTTCGGTACTTAAAAAATTTCTGACGTTTTCTGTACTTAGAAAAATTCTTTTGATTTCGGTACTTAGAAAATTTCTGCCTTTTTCGGTACTTTGAAAAGACCCAGAAGTTTTCGGTACTTAGAAAATTTCTGACGATTTCGGTACTTAGAAAAATTCTGACGATTTCGGTACTTAGAAAAATTCAGTCAATTTCGGTACTTAGGAAAATTCTTACGATTTCGATACTTATTAAACATTCAGAAGTTTTCGGTACTTAGAAAAATTCTGCCGATTTCGGTACTTAGAAAATTCTGACGATTTCGGTACTTTGAAAAATTCTGCCTTTTTCGGTACTTTGAAAAGACTAGGAAGTTTGCAGTACTTAGAAAATTTCTGACGTTTTCGGTACTTAGAAAAATTCTTTTGATTTCGGTACTTAGAAAAATTCTGACGATATCGGTACTTAGAAAATTCTGACGATTTCGGTACTTAAAAACATTCTGATGATTTCGGATCTTAGTAAATTTCTGACCTTTTCGATACTTAGAAAATATCTGACGTTTTCGGTACTTAGAAAATTTCTGACATTTTCGGTACTTAGAAAAATTCTGCCGATTTCGGTACTTAGAAAAATTCTGTTGATTTCGGTACTTAGAAAAATTCTGTCGATTTCGGTACTTAGAAAAGACTCGGAAGTTTTCGGTACTTAGAAAAATTCTGCCGATTTCGGTACTTAGAAAATTTCTGCCTTTTTCGGTACTTAGAAAACATTCAAAAGTTTTCGGTTCTTAGAAAAATTCTGTCGAATTCGGTACTTAGAAAAATTCTGTTGATTTCGGTACTTGGAAAATTTCTGCCTTTTTCGGTACTTTGAAAAGACTCAGAAGTTTTCAGTACTTAGAAAATTTCTGACGTTTTCGGTACTTAGAAAAATTCTGACGTTTTCGGTACTTAGAAAAATTCTGCCGATTTCGGTACTTTGAAAAATTCTGTTGATTTCGGTACTTAGAAAAATTCAGTCGATTTCGGTACTTAGAAAAATTCTTACGATTTCGATACTTATTAAACATACAGAAGTTTTCGGTTCTTAGAAAAATTCTGCCGATTTCGGTACTTAGATAATTCTGACGATTTCGGTACTTTGAAAAATTCTGCCTTTTTCGGTACTTTGAAAAGACTAGGAAGTTTGCAGTACTTGGAAAATTTCTGACGTTTTCGGTACTTAGAAAAATTCTTTTGATTTCGGTACTTAGAAAAATTCTGACGATATCGGTACTTAGAAAATTCTGACGATTTCGGTACTTAGAAACATTCTGATGATTTCGGATCTTAGAAAATTTCTGACCTTTTCGATACTTAGAAAATTTCTGACGTTTTCGGTACTTAGAAAAATTCTGTCGATTTCGGTACTTGGAAAATTTCTGCCTTTTTCGGTACTCTGAAAAGACTCAGAAGTTTTCAGTACTTAGAAAATATCTGACGTTTTCGGTACTTAGAAAATTTCTGACATTTTCGGTACTTAGAAAAATTCTGCCGATTTCGGTACTTTGAAAAATTCTGTTGATTTCGGTACTTAGAAAAAATCTGTCGATTTCGGTACTTAGAAAAGACTCGGAAGTTTTCGGTACTTACAAAATTTCTGCCTTTTTCGGTACTTAGAAAACATTCAGAAGTTTTCGTTACTTAGAAAAATTCTGTCGAATTCGGTACTTAGAAAAATTCTGTTGATTTCGGTACTTGGAAAATTTCTGCCTTTTTCGGTACTTAGAAAAATACTTACGATTTCGATACTTATTAAACATTCAGAAGTTTTCGGTACTAAGCAAAATTCTGCCGATTTCGGTACTTAGAAAAATTCTGTTGATTTCGGTACTTAGAAAAATTCTGTCGATTTCGGTACTTAGAAAAGACTCGGAAGTTTTCGGTACTTAGAAAATTTCTGACGTTTTCGGTACTTAGAAAAATTCTTTTGATTTCGGTACTTAGAAAATTTCTGCCTTTTTCGGTACTTTGAAAAGACCCAGAAGTTTTCGGTACTTAGAAAATTTCTGACGATTTCGGTACTTAGAAAAATTCTGACGATTTCGGTACTTAGAAAAATTCTGTCGATTTCGGTACATAGAAAACATTCAGAAGTTTTCGGTACTTAGAAAATTTCTGCCTTTTTCGGTACTTAGAAAACATTCAAAAGTTTTCGGTACTTAGAAAAATTCTGTCGAATTCGGAACTTAGAAAAATTCTGTTGATTTCGGTACTTAGAAAAATTCAGTCAATTTCGGTACTTAGGAAAATTCTTACGATTTCGATACATATTAAACATTCAGAAGTTTTCGGTACTTAGAAAAATTCTGCCGATTTCGGTACTTAGAAAATTCTGACGATTTCGGTACTTTGAAAAATTCTGCCTTTTTCGGTACTTTGAAAAGACTAGGAAGTTTGCAGTACTTAGAAAATTTCTGACGTTTTCGGTACTTAGAAAAATTCTTTTGATTTCGGTACTTAGAAAAATTCTGACGATATCGGTACTTAGAAAATTCTGACGATTTCGGTACTTAGAAACATTCTGATGATTTCGGATCTTAGAAAATTTCTGACCTTTTCGATACTTAGAAAATTTCTGACGTTTTCGGTACTTAGAAAAATTCTGTCGATTTCGGTACTTGGAAAATTTCTGCCTTTGTCGGTACTTTGAAAAGACTCAGAAGTTTTCAGTACTTAGAAAATATCTGACGTTTTCGGTACTTAGAAAATTTCTGACATTTTCGGTACTTAGAAAAATTCTGCCGATTTCGGTACTTAGAAAAATTCTGTTGATTTCGGTACTTAGAAAAAATCTGTCGATTTCGGTACTTAGAAAAGACTCGGAAGTTTTCGGTACTTACAAAATTTCTGCGTTTTTCGGTACTTAGAAAACATTCAGAAGTTTTCGTTACTTAGAAAAATTCTGTCGAATTCGGTACTTAGAAAAATTCTGTTGATTTCGGTACTTGGAAAATTTCTGCCTATTTCGGTACTTAGAAAAATACTTACGATTTCGATACTTATTAAACATTCAGAAGTTTTCGGTACTTAGCAAAATTCTGCCGATTTCGGTACTTAGAAAAATTCTGTTGATTTCGGTACTTAGAAAAATTCTGTCGATTTCGGTACTTAGAAAAGACTCGGAAGTTTTCGGTACTTAGAAAATTTCTGACGTTTTCGGTACTTAGAAAAATTCTTTTGATTTCGGTACTTAGAAAATTTCTGCCTTTTTCGGTACTTTGAAAAGACCCAGAAGTTTTCGGTACTTAGAAAATTTCTGACGATTTCGGTACTTAGAAAAATTCTGACGATTTCGGTACTTAGAAAAATTCTGTCGATTTCGGAACATAGAAAACATTCAGAAGTTTTCGGTACTTAGAAAATTTCTGCCTTTTTCGGTACTTAGAAAACATTCAAAAGTTTTCGGTACTTAGAAAAATTCTGTCGAATTCGGAACTTAGAAAAATTCTGTTGATTTCGGTACTTAGAAAAATTCAGTCAATTTCGGTACTTAGGAAAATTCTTACGATTTCGATACTTATTAAACATTCAGAAGTTTTCGGTACTTAGAAAAATTCTGCCGATTTCGGTACTTAGAATATTCTGTCGATTTCGGTACTTTGAAAAATTCTGCCTTTTTCGGTACTTTGAAAAGACTAGGAAGTTTGCAGTACTTAGAAAATTTCTGACGTTTTCGGTACTTAGAAAAATTCTTTTGATTTCGGTACTTAGAAAAATTCTGACGATATCGGTACTTAGAAAATTCTGACGATTTCGGTACTTAGAAACATTCTGATGATTTCGGATCTTAGGAAATTTCTGACCTTTTCGATACTTAGAAAATTTCTGACGTTTTCGGTACTTAGAAAAATTCTGTCGATTTCGGTACTTGGAAAATTTCTGCCTTTTTCGGTACTTTGAAAAGACTCAGAAGTTTTCAGTACTTAGAAAATATCTGACGTTTTCGGTACTTAGAAAATTTCTGACATTTTCGGTACTTAGAAAAATTCTGCCGATTTCGGTACTTAGAAAAATTCTGTTGATTTCGGTACTTAGAAAAAATCTGTCGATTTCGGTACTTAGAAAAGACTCGGAAGTTTTCGGTACTTACAAAATTTCTGCGTTTTTCGGTACTTAGAAAACATTCAGAAGTTTTCGTTACTTAGAAAAATTCTGTCGAATTCGGTACTTAGAAAAATTCTGTTGATTTCGGTACTTGGAAAATTTCTGCCTTTTTCGGTACTTAGAAAAATACTTACGATTTCGATACTTATTAAACATTCAGAAGTTTTCGGTACTTAGCAAAATTCTGCCGATTTCGGTACTTAGAAAAATTCTGTTGATTTCGGTACTTAGAAAAATTCTGTCGATTTCGGTACTTAGAAAAGACTCGGAAGTTTTCGGTACTTAGAAAATTTCTGACGTTTTCGGAACTTAGAAAAATTCTTTTGATTTCGGTACTTAGAAAATTTCTGCCTTTTTCGGTACTTAGAAAACATTCAAAAGTTTTCGGTACTTAGAAAAATTCTGTCGAATTCGGAACTTAGAAAAATTCTGTTGATTTCGGAACTTAGAAAAATTCAGTCAATTTCGGTACTTTGGAAAATTCTTACGATTTCGATACTTATTAAACATTCAGAAGTTTTCGGTACTTAGAAAAATTCTGCCGATTTCGGTACTTAGAAAATTCTGACGATTTCAGTACTTTGAAAAATTCTGCCTTTTTCGGTACTTTGAAAAGACTCAGAAGTTTTCAGTACTTAGAAAATATCTGACGTTTTCGGTACTTAGAAAATTTCTGACATTTTCGGTACTTAGAAAATTTCTGACGTTTTCGGTACTTAGAAAAATTCTGATGATTTCGGATCTTAGAAAATTTCTGACCTTTTCGGTACTTAGAAAATTTCTGTTGATTTTGGTACTTGGAAAATTTCTGCCTTTTTCGGTACTTTGAAAAGACTCAGAAGTTTTCAGTACTTAGAAAATTTCTGACGTTTTCGGTACTTAGAAAATTTCTGACGTTTTCGGTACTTCGAAAAATTCTGCCGATTTCGGTACTTAGAAAAATTCTGTTTATTTCGGTACTTAGAAAAATTCTGTTGAATTTGGTACTTAGAAAAATTCCGTTGATTTCGGTACTTTGAAAAGACTCAGAAGTTTTCGGTACTTAGAAAATTTCTGACGTTTTCGGTACTTTGAAAAATTCTGATGATTTCGGTACTTAGAAAATTTCTGTTGATTTCGGTACTTAGAAAAAATCTGTCGATTTCGGTACTTAGAAAAGACTCGGAAGATTTCGGTACTTACAAAATTTCTGCCTTTTTCGGTACTTAGAAAACATTCAGAAGTTTTCGTTACTTAGAAAAATTCTGTCGAATTCGGTACTTAGAAAAATTCTGTTGATTTCGGTACTTGGAAAATGTCTGCCTTTTTCGGTACTTTGAAAAGACTCAGAAGTTTGCAGTACTTAGAAAATTTCTGACATTTTCGGTACTTAGAAAAATACTTACGATTTCGATACTTATTAAACATTCAGAAGTTTTCGGTACTTAGAAAAATTCTGCCGATTTCGGTACTTAGAAAAATTCTGTTGATTTCGGTACTTGGAAAATTTCTGCCTTTTTCGGTACTTTGAAAAGACTCAGAAGTTTTCAGTACTTAGAAAATATCTGACATTTTCGGTACTTAGAAAATTTCTGACATTTTCGGTACTTAGAAAAATTCTGCCGATTTCGGTACTTAGAAAAATTCTGATGATTTCGGTACTTAGAAAAATTCTGTCGATTTCCGTACTTAGAAAAGACTCGGAAGTTTTCGGTACTTAGAAAAATTCTGCCGGTTTCGGTACTAAGAAAATTTCTGACATTTTCGGTACTTAGAAAATTTCTAACGTTTTCGGTACTTAGAAAAATTCTGATGATTTCGGATCTTAGAAAATTTCTGACCTTTTCGGTACTTAGAAAATTTCTGTTGATTTCGGTACTTGGAAAATTTCTGCCTTTTTCGGTACTTTGAAAAGACTCAGAAGTTTTCAGTACTTAGAAAATATCTGACGTTTTCGGTACTTAGAAAATTTCTGACATTTTCGGTACTTAGAAAAATTCTGCCGATTTCGGTACTTAGAAAAATTCTGTTGATTTCGGTACTTAGAAAAATTCTGTCGATTTCGGTACTTAGAAAAGACTCGGAAGTTTTCGGTAATTAGAAAAATTCTGCCGATTTCGGTACTAAGAAAATTTCTGACATTTTCGGTACTTAGAAAATTTCTGACCTTTTCGGTACTTAGAAAATTTCTGTTGATTTCGGTACTTGGAAAATTTCTGCCTTTTTCGGTACTTTGAAAAGACTCAGAAGTTTTCAGTACTTAGAAAATTTCTGACGTTTTCGGTACTTAGAAAATTTCTGACGTTTTCGGAACTTCGAAAAATTCTGCCGATTTCGGTACTTAGAAAAATTCTGTTTATTTCGGTACTTAGAAAAATTCTTTTGAATTTGGTACTTAGAAAAATTCCGTTGATTTCGGTACTTTGAAAAGACTCAGAAGTTTTCGGTACTTACAAAATTTCTGCCTTTTTCGGTACTTAGAAAACATTCAGAAGTTTTCGTTACTTAGAAAAATTCTGTCGAATTCGGTACTTAGAAAAATTCTGTTGATTTCGGTACTTGGAAAATTTCTGCCTTTTTCGGTACTTTGAAAAGACTCAGAAGTTTGCAGTACTTAGAAAATTTCTGACATTTTCGGTACTTAGAAAAATACTTACGATTTCGATACTTATTAAACATTCAGAAGTTTTCGGTACTTAGAAAAATTCTGTTGATTTCGGTACTTAGAAAAATTCTGTCGATTTCGGTACTTAGAAAAGACTCGGAAGTTTTCGGTACTTAGAAAATTTCTGACGTTTTCGGTACTTAGAAAAATTCTTTTGATTTCGGTACTTAGAAAATTTCTGCCTTTTTCGGTACTTTGAAAAGACTCAGAAGTTTTCGGTACTTAGAAAATTTCTGACGTTTTCGGTTCTTTGAACAATTCTGATGATTTCGGTACTTAGAAAAATTCTGTTGATTTCGGTACTTAGAAAAAATCTGTCGATTTCGGTACTTAGAAAAGACTCGGAAATTTTCGGTACTTACAAAATTTCTGCCTTTTTCGGTACTTAGAAAACATTCAGAAGTTTTCGTTACTTAGAAAAATTCTGTCGAATTCGGTACTTAGAAAAATTCTGTTGATTTCGGTACTTGGAAAATTTCTGCCTTATTCGGTACTTTGAAAAGACTCAGAAGTTTGCAGTACTTAGAAAATTTCTGACATTTTCGGTACTTAGAAAAATACTTACGATTTCGATACTTATTAAACATTCAGAAGTTTTCGGTTCTTAGAAAAATTCTGCCGATTCCGGTACTTAGAAAAATTCTGTTGATTTCGGTACTTAGAACAATTCTGTCGATTTCGGTACTTAGAAAAGACTCGGAAGTTTTTGGTACTTAGAAAATTTCTGACGTTTTCGGTACTTAGAAAAATTCTTTTGATTTCGGTACTTAGAAATATTCTGCCTTTTTCGGTACTTAGAAAACATTCAAAAGTTTTCGGTACTTAGAAAAATTCTGTCGAATTCGGTACTTAGAAAAATTCTGTTGATTTTGGTACTTGGAAAATGTCTGCCTTTTTCGGTACTTTGAAAAGACTCAGAAGTTTGCAGTACTTAGAAAATTTCTGACATTTTCGGTACTTCGAAAAATACTTACGATTTCGATACTTATTAAACATTCAGAAGTTTTCGGTACTTAGAAAAATTCTGCCGATTTCGGTACTTGGAAAATTTCTGCCTTTTTCGGTTCTTTGAAAAGACTCAGAAGTTTTCGGTACTTAGAAAATTTCTGACGATTTCGGTACTTAGAAAAATTCCGCCGATTTCGGTACTTAGAAAAATTCTGACGATTTCGGTTTTTAGAAAAATTCTGGTGATTTCGGTACTTAGAAAATTTCTGACGTTTCCGGTACTTAGAAAAATTCTTACGATTTCGATACTTAGAAAACATTCAGAAGTTTTCGGTACTTAGAAAAATTCTGTCGATCTCGGTTTTTAGAAAAATTCTGGTGATTTCGGTACTTAGAAAATTTCTGACGTTTCCGGTACTTAGAAAAATTCTTACGATTTCGATACTTAGAAAACATTCAGAAGTTTTCGGTACTTAGAAAAATTCTGTCGATCTCGGTTCTTAAAAAAGACTCGGAAGTTTTCGGTACTTAGAAAATTTCTGACGTTTTCGGTACTTAGAAAAATTCTGATGATTTCGGTACTTAGAAAAATTCTGATGATTTCGGAACTTAGAAAAATTCTGCTGATTTCGGTACTTTGAAAAATTCTGCCTTTTTCGGTACTTTGAAAAGACTAGGAAGTTTTCAGTACTTAGAAAATTTCTGACGTTTTCGGTACTTAGAAAAATTCTTTTGATTTCGGTACTTAGAAAAATTCTGACGATATCGGTACTTAGAAAATTCTGACGATTTCGGTTCTTAGAAACATTCTGATGATTTCGGATCTTAGAAAATTTCTGACCTTTTCGATACTTAGAAAATTTCTGACGTTTTCGGTACTTAGAAAAATTCTGTCGATTTCGGTACTTGGAAAATTTCTGCCTTTTTCGGAACTTTGAAAAGACTCAGAAGTTTTCAGTACTTAGAAAATATCTGACGTTTTCGGTACTTAGAAAAATTCTGAATTCTGCCGATTTCGGTACTTAGAAAAATTCTGTTGATTTCGGTACTTAGAAAAAATCTGTCGATTTCGGTACTTAGAAAAGACTCGGAAGTTTTCGGTACTTACAAAATTTCTGCCTTTTTCGGTACTTAGAAAACATTCAGAAGTTTTCGTTACTTAGAAAAATTCTGTCGAATTCGGTACTTAGAAAAATTCTGTTGATTTCGGTACTTGGAAAATTTCCGCCTTTTTCGGTACTTTGAACAGACTCAGAAGTTTGCAGTACTAAGAAAATTTCTGACATTTTCGGTACTTAGAAAAATACTTACGATTTCGATACTTATTAAACATTCAGAAGTTTTCGGTACTTAGAAAAATTCTGCCGATTTCGGTACTTAGAAAAATTCTGTTGATTTCGGTACTTAGAAAAGACTCGGAAGTTTTCGGTACTTAGAAAATTTCTGACGTTTTCGGTACTTAGAAAAATTCTTTTGATTTCGGTACTTAGAAAATTTCTGCCTTTTTCGGTACTTTGAAAAGACTCAGAAGTTTTCGGATCTTAGAAAATTTCTGACGATTTCGGTACTTAGAAAAATTCTAACGATTTCGGTACTTAGAAAAATTCTGTCGATTTCGGTACTTAGAAAAAATTCAGAAGTTTTCGGTACTTAGAAAATTTCTGCCTTTTTCGGTACTTAGAAAACATTCAAAAGTTTTCGGTACTTAGAAAAATTCTGTCGAATTCGGAACTTAGAAAAATTCTGTTGATTTCGGTACTTAGAAAAATTCAGTCAATTTCGGTACTTAGGAAAATTCTTACGATTTCGATACTTATTAAACATTCAGAAGTTTTCGGTACTTAGAAAAATTCTGCCGATTTCGGTACTTAGAAAATTCTGACGATTTCGGTACTTTGAAAAGACTAGGAAGTTTGCAGTACTTAGAAAATTTCTGACGTTTTCGGTACTTAGAAAAATACTTTTGATTTCGGTACTTAGAAAAATTCTGACGATATCGGTACTTAGAAAATTCTGACGATTTCGGTACTTAGAAACATTCTGATGATTTCGGATCTTAGAAAATTTCTGACCTTTTCGATACTTAGAAAATTTCTGACGTTTTCGGTACTTAGAAAAATTCTGTCGATTTCGGTGCTTGGAAAATTTCTGCCTTTTTCGGTACTTTTAAAAGACTCAGAAGTTTTCAGTACTTAGAAAATATCTGACGTTTTCGGTACTTAGAAAATTTCTGACATTTTCGGTACTTAGAAAAATTCTGCCGATTTCGGTACTTAGAAAAATTCTCTTGATTTCGGTACTTGGAAAATTTCTGCCTTTTTCGGTTCTTTGAAAACACTCAGAAGTTTTCGGTACTTAGAAAATTTCTGACGATTTCGGTACTTAGAAAAATTCCGCCGATTTCGGTACTTAGAAAAATTCTGACGATTTCGGTTTTTAGAAAAATTCTGGTGATTTCGGTACTTAGAAAATTTCTGACGTTTCCGGTACTTAGAAAAATTCTTACGATTTCGATACTTAGAAAACATTCAGAAGTTTTCGGTACTTAGAAAAATTCTGTCGATCTCGGTTTTTAGAAAAATTCTGGTGATTTCGGTACTTAGAAAATTTCTGACGTTTCCGGTACTTAGAAAAATTCTTACGATTTCGATACTTAGAAAACATTCAGAAGTTTTCGGTACTTAGAAAAATTCTGTCGATCTCGGTTCTTAAAAAAGACTCGGAAGTTTTCGGTACTTAGAAAATTTCTGACGTTTTCGGTACTTAGAAAAATTCTGATGATTTCGGTACTTAGAAAAAATTCAGAAGTTTTCGGTACTTAGAAAATTTCTGACATTTTCGGTACTTAGAAAAATTCTGCCGATTTCGGTACTTAGAAAAATTCTGTTGATTTCGGTACTTAGAAAAAATCTGTCGATTTCGGTACTTAGAAAAAACTCGGAAGTTTTCGGTACTTACAAAATTTCTGCGTTTTTCGGTACTTAGAAAACATTCAGAAGTTTTCGTTACTTAGAAAAATTCTGTCGAATTCGGTACTTAGAAAAATTCTGTTGATTTCGGTACTTGGAAAATTTCTGCCTTTTTCGGTACTTAGAAAAATACTTACGATTTCGATACTTATTAAACATTCAGAAGTTTTCGGTACTTAGCAAAATTCTGCCGATTTCGGTACTTAGAAAAATTCTGTTGATTTCGGTACTTAGAAAAATTCTGTTGATTTCGGTACTTAGAAAAGACTCGGAAGTTTTCGGTACTTAGAAAATTTCTGACGTTTTCGGAACTTAGAAAAATTCTTTTGATTTCGGTACTTAGAAAATTTCTGCCTTTTTCGGTACTTTGAAAAGACTCAGAAGTTTTCGGTACTTAGAAAAATTCTGACGATTTCGGTACTTAGAAAAATTCTGTCGATTTCGGTACATAGAAAACATTCAGAAGTTTTCGGTACTTAGAAAATTTCTGCCTTTTTCGGTACTTAGAAAACATTCAAAAGTTTTCGGTACTTAGAAAAATTCTGTCGAATTCGGAACTTAGAAAAATTCTGTTGATTTCGGAACTTAGAAAAATTCAGTCAATTTCGGTACTTTGGAAAATTCTTACGATTTCGATACTTATTAAACATTCAGAAGTTTTCGGTACTTAGAAAAATTCTGCCGATTTCGGTACTTAGAAAATTCTGACGATTTCGGTACTTTGAAAAATTCTGCCTTTTTCGGTACTTTGAAAAGACTCAGAAGTTTTCAGTATTTAGAAAATATCTGACGTTTTCGGTACTTAGAAAATTTCTGACATTTTCGGTACTTAGAAAATTTCTGACGTTTTCGGTACTTAGAAAAATTCTGATGATTTCGGATCTTAGAAAATTTCTGACCTTTTCGGTACTTAGAAAATTTCTGTTGATTTCGGAACTTGGAAAATTTCTGCCTTTTTCGGTACTTTGAAAAGACTCAGAAGTTTTCAGTACTTAGAAAATTTCTGACGTTTTCGGTACTTAGAAAATTTCTGACGTTTTCGGTACTTCGAAAAATTCTGCCGATTTCGGTACTTAGAAAAATTCTGTTTATTTCGGTACTTAGAAAAATTCTGTTGAATTTGGTACTTAGAAAAATTCCGTTGATTTCGGTACTTTGAAAAGACTCAGAAGTTTTCGGTACTTAGAAAATTTCTGACGTTTTCGGTACTTTGAAAAATTCTGATGATTTCGGTACTTAGAAAATTTCTGTTGATTTCGGTACTTAGAAAAAATCTGTCGATTTCGGTACTTAGAAAAGACTCGGAAGATTTCGGTACTTACAAAATTTCTGCCTTTTTCGATACTTAGAAAACATTCAGAAGTTTTCGTTACTTAGAAAAATTCTGTCGAATTCGGTACTTAGAAAAATTCTGTTGATTTCGGTACTTGGAAAATTTCTGCCTTTTTCGGTACTTTGAAAAGACTCAGAAGTTTGCAGTACTTAGAAAATTTCTGACATTTTCGGTACTTAGAAAAATACTTACGATTTCGATACTTATTAAACATTCAGAAGTTTTCGGTACTTAGAAAAATTCTGCCGATTTCGGTACTTAGAAAAATTCTGTTGATTTCGGTACTTGGAAAATTTCTGCCTTTTTCGGTACTTTGAAAAGACTCAGAAGTTTTCAGTACTTAGAAAATATCTGACGTTTTCGGTACTTAGAAAATTTCTGACATTTTCGGTACTTAGAAAAATTCTGCCGATTTCGGTACTTAGAAAAATTCTGATGATTTCGGTACTTAGAAAAATTCTGTCGATTTCGGTACTTAGAAAAGACTCGGAAGTTTTCGGTACTTAGAAAAATTCTGCCGGTTTCGGTACTAAGAAAATTTCTGACATTTTCGGTACTTAGAAAATTTCTGACGTTTTCGGTACTTAGAAAAATTCTGATGATTTCGGATCTTAGAAAATTTCTGACCTTTTCGGTACTTAGAAAATTTCTGTTGATTTCGGTACTTGGAAAATTTCTGCCTTTTTCGGTACTTTGAAAAGACTCAGAAGTTTTCGGTACTTAGAAAAATTCTGACGATTTCGGTACTTAGAAAAATTCTGTCGATTTCGGTACATAGAAAACATTCAGAAGTTTTCGGTACTTAGAAAATTTCTGCCTTTTTCGGTACTTAGAAAACATTTAAAAGTTTTCGGTACTTAGAAAAATTCTGTCGAATTCGGAACTTAGAAAAATTCTGTTGATTTCGGAACTTTGAAAAATTCAGTCAATTTCGGTACTTTGGAAAATTCTTACGATTTCGATACTTATTAAACATTCAGAAGTTTTCGGTACTTAGAAAAATTCTGCCGATTTCGGTACTTAGAAAATTCTGACGATTTCGGTACTTTGAAAAATTCTGCCTTTTTCGGTACTTTGAAAAGACTCAGAAGTTTTCAGTACTTAGAAAATATCTGACGTTTTCGGTACTTAGAAAATTTCTGACATTTTCGGTACTTAGAAAATTTCTGACGTTTTCGGTACTTAGAAAAATTCTGATGATTTCGGATCTTAGAAAATTTCTGACCTTTTCGGTACTTAGAAAATTTCTGTTGATTTCGGTACTTGGAAAATTTCTGCCTTTTTCGGTACTTTGAAAAGACTTAGAAGTTTTCAGTACTTAGAAAATTTCTGACGTTTTCGGTACTTAGAAAATTTCTGACGTTTTCGGTACTTCGAAAAATTCTGCCGATTTCGGTACTTAGAAAAATTCTGTTTATTTCGGTACTTAGAAAAATTCTGTTGAATTTGGTACTTAGAAAAATTCCGTTGATTTCGGTACTTTGAAAAGACTCAGAAGTTTTCGGTACTTAGAAAATTTCTGACGTTTTCGGTACTTTGAAAAATTCTGATGATTTCGGTACTTAGAAAATTTCTGTTGATTTCGGTACTTAGAAAAAATCTGTCGATTTCGGTACTTAGAAAAGACTCGGAAGATTTCGGTACTTACAAAATTTCTGCCTTTTTCGGTACTTAGAAAACATTCAGAAGTTTTCGTTACTTAGAAAAATTCTGTCGAATTCGGTACTTAGAAAAATTCTGTTGATTTCGGTACTTGGAAAATTTCTGCCTTTTTCGGTACTTTGAAAAGACTCAGAAGTTTGCAGTACTTAGAAAATTTCTGACATTTTCGGTACTTAGAAAAATACTTACGATTTCGATACTTATTAAACATTCAGAAGTTTTCGGTACTTAGAAAAATTCTGCCGATTTCGGTACTTAGAAAAATTCTGTTGATTTCGGTACTTGGAAAATTTCTGCCTTTTTCGGTACTTTGAAAAGACTCAGAAGTTTTCAGTACTTAGAAAATATCTGACGTTTTCGGTACTTAGAAAATTTCTGACATTTTCGGTACTTAGAAAAATTCTGCCGATTTCGGTACTTAGAAAAATTCTGATGATTTCGGTACTTAGAAAATATCTGACGATTTCGGTACTTAGAAAAATTCTGACGATTTCGGTACTTAGAAAAATTCTGTCGATTTCGGTACTTAGAAAACATTCAGAAGTTTTCGGTACTTAGAAAATTTCTGCCTTTTTCGGTACTTAGAAAAATTCTGTCGAATACGGTACTTAGAAAAATTCAGTCAATTTCGGTACTTAGGAAAATTCTTACGATTTCGATACTTATTAAACATTCAGAAGTTTTCGGTACTTAGAAAAATTCTGCCGATTTCAGTACTTAGAAAATTTTGACGATTTCGGTACTTTGAAAAATTCTGCCTTTTTCGGTACTTTGAAAAGACTAGGAAGTTTGCAGTGCTTAGAAAATTTCTGACGTTTTCGGTACTTAGAAAAATTCTTTTGATTTCGGTACTTAGAAAAATTCTGACGATATCGGTACTTAGAAAATTCTGACGATTTCGGGACTTAAAAACATTCTGATGATTTCGGATCTTAGAAAATTTCTGACCTTTTCGATACTTAGAAAATTTCTGACGTTTTCGGTACTTAGAAAAATTCTGTCGATTTCGGTACTTGGAAAATTTCTGCCTTTTTCGGTACTTTGAAAAGACTCAGAAGTTTTTAGTACTTAGAAAATATCTGACGTTTTCGGTACTTAGAAAATTTCTGACATTTTCGGTACTTAGAAAAATTCTGCCGATTTCGGTACTTAGAAAAATTCTGTTGATTTCGGTACTTAGAAAAATTCTGTCGATTTCGGTACTTAGAAAAGACTCGGAAGTTTTCGGTAATTAGAAAAATTCTGCCGATTTCGGTACTAAGAAAATTTCTGACATTTTCGGTACTTAGAAAATTTCTGACGTTTTCGGTACTTAGAAAAATTCTGATGATTTCGGATCTTAGAAAATTTCTGACCTTTTCGGTACTTAGAAAATTTCTGTTGATTTCGGTACTTGGAAAATTTCTGCCTTTTTCGGTACTTTGAAAAGACTCAGAAGTTTTCAGTACTTAGAAAATTTCTGACGTTTTCGGTACTTAGAAAATTTCTGACGTTTTCGGAACTTCGAAAAATTCTGCCGATTTCGGTACTTAGAAAAATTCTGTTTATTTCGGTACTTAGAAAAATTCTTTTGAATTTGGTACTTAGAAAAATTCCGTTGATTTCGGTACTTTGAAAAGACTCAGAAGTTTTCGGTACTTAGAAAATTTCTGACGTTTTCGGTACTTTGAAAAATTCTGATGATTTCGGTACTTAGAAAAATTCTGTTGATTTCGGTACTTAGAAAAAATCTGTCGATTTCGGTACTTAGAAAAGACTCGGAAGTTTTCGGTACTTACAAAATTTCTGCCTTTTTCGGTACTTAGAAAACATTCAGAAGTTTTCCTTACTTAGAAAAATTCTGTCGAATTCGGTACTTAGAAAAATTCTGTTGATTTCGGTACTTGGAAAATTTCTGCCTTTTTCGGTACTTTGAAAAGACTCAGAAGTTTGCAGTACTTAGAAAATTTCTGACATTTTCGGTACTTAGAAAAATACTTACGATTTCGATACTTATTAAACATTCAGAAGTTTTCGGTACTTAGAAAAATTCTGTTGATTTCGGTACTTAGAAAAATTCTGTCGATTTCGGTACTTAGAAAAGACTCGGAAGTTTTCGGTACTTAGAAAATTTCTGACGTTTTCGGTACTTAGAAAAATTCTTTTGATTTCGGTACTTAGAAAATTTCTGCCTTTTTCGGTACTTTGAAAAGACTCAGAAGTTTTCGGTAGTTAGAAAATTTCTGACGATTTCGGTACTTAGAAAAATTCTGACGATTTCGGTACTTAGAAAAATTCTGTCGATTTCGGTACTTAGAAAACATTCTGAAGTTTTCGGTACTTAGAAAATTTCTGCATTTTTCGGTACTTAGAAAACATTCAAAAGTTTTCGGAACTAAGAAAAATTCTGTCGAATTCGGTACTTAGAAAAATTCTGTTGATTTCGGTACTTGGAAAATTTCTGCCTTTTTCGGTACTTTGAAAAGACTCAGAAGTTTGCAGTACTTAGAAAATTTCTGACATTTTCGGTACTTAGAAAAATACTTACGATTTCGATACTTATTAAACATTCAGAAGTTTTCGGTACTTAGAAAAATTCTGTTGATTTCGGTACTTAGAAAAATTCTGTCGATTTCGGTACTTAGAAAAGACTCGGAAGTTTTCGGTACTTAGAAAATTTCTGACGTTTTCGGTACTTAGAAAAATTCTTTTGATTTCGGTACTTAGAAAATTTCTGCCTTTTTCGGTACTTTGAAAAGACTCAGAAGTTTTCGGTACTTAGAAAATTTCTGACATTTTCGGTACTTAGAAAAATTCTGCCGACTTCGGTACTTAGAAAAATTCTGTTGATTTCGGTACTTAGAAAAATTCTGTCGATTTCGGTACTTAGAAAAGACTCGGAAGTTTTCGGTACTTAGAAAAATTCTGCCGATTTCGGTACTAAGAAAATTTCTGACATTTTCGGTACTTAGAAAATTTCTGACGTTTTCGGTACTTAGAAAAATTCTGATGATTTCGGATCTTAGAAAATTTCTGACCTTTTCGGTACTTAGAAAATTTCTGTTGATTTCATTACTTGGAAAATTTCTGCCTTTTTCGGTACTTTGAAAAGACTCAGAAGTTTTCAGTACTTAGAAAATTTCTGACGTTTTCGGTACTTAGAAAATTTCTGACGTTTTCGGTACTTCGAAAAATTCTGCCGATTTCGGTACTTAGAAAAATTCTGTTTATTTCGGTACTTAGAAAAATTCTGTTGAATTTGGTACTTAGAAAAATTCCGTTGATTTCGGTACTTTGAAAAGACTCAGAAGTTTTCGGTACTTAGAAAATTTCTGACGTTTTCGGTTCTTTGAACAATTCTGATGATTTCGGTACTTAGAAAAATTCTGTTGATTTCGGTACTTAGAAAAAATCTGTCGATTTCGGTACTTAGAAAAGACTCGGAAGTTTTCGGTACTTACAAAATTTCTGCCTTTTTCGGTACTTAGAAAGCATTCAGAAGTTTTCGTTACTTAGAAAAATTCTGTCGAATTCGGTACTTAGAAAAATTCTGTTGATTTCGGTACTTGGAAAATTTCTGCCTTATTCGGTACTTTGAAAAGACTCAGAAGTTTGCAGTACTTAGAAAATTTCTGACATTTTCGGTACTTAGAAAAATACTTACGATTTCGATACTTATTAAACATTCAGAAGTTTTCGGTACTTAGAAAAATTCTGCCGATTCCGGTACTTAGAAAAATTCTGTTGATTTCGGTACTTAGAAAAATTCTGTCGATTTCGGTACTTAGAAAAGACTCGGAAGTTTTCGGTACTTAGAAAAATTCTGTCGAATTCGGTACTTAGAAAAATTCTGTTGATTTCGGTACTTGGAAAATTTCTGCCTTTTTCGGTACTTTGAAAAGACTCAGAAGTTTTCAGTACTTAGAAAATTTCTGACGTTTTCGGTGCTTAGAAAAATTCTTTTGATTTCGGTACTTGGAAAAATTCTGACGATTTCGGTACTTAGAAAATTCTGACGATTTCGGTACTTAGAAAAATTCTGATGATTTCGGATCTTAGAAAATTTCTGACCTTTTCGATACTTAGAAAATTTCTGACGTTTTCGGTACTTAGAAAAATTCTGTCGATTTCGGTGCTTGGAAAATTTCTGCCTTTTTCGGTACTTTTAAAAGACTCAGAAGTTTTCAGTACTTAGAAAATATCTGACGTTTTCGGTACTTAGAAAATTTCTGACATTTTCGGTACTTAGAAAAATTCTGCCGATTTCGGTACTTAGAAAAATTCTCTTGATTTCGGTACTTGGAAAATTTCTGCCTTTTTCGGTTCTTTGAAAAGACTCAGAAGTTTTCGGTACTTAGAAAATTTCTGACGATTTCGGTACTTAGAAAAATTCCGCCGATTTCGGTACTTAGAAAAATTCTGACGATTTCGGTTTTTAGAAAAATTCTGGTGATTTCGGTACTTAGAAAATTTCTGACGTTTCCGGTACTTAGAAAAATTCTTACGATTTCGATACTTAGAAAACATTCAGAAGTTTTCGGTACTTAGAAAAATTCTGTCGATCTCGGTTTTTAGAAAAATTCTGGTGATTTCGGTACTTAGAAAATTTCTGTCGTTTCCGGTACTTAGAAAAATTCTTACGATTTCGATACTTAGAAAACTTTCAGAAGTTTTCGGTACTTAGAAAAATTCTGTCGATCTCGGTTCTTAGAAAAGACTCGGAAGTTTTCGGTACTTAGAAAATTTCTGACGTTTTCGGTACTTAGAAAAATTCTGATGATTTCGGAACTTAGAAAAATTCTGCTGATTTCGGTACTTTGAAAAATTCTGCCTTTTTCGGTACTTTGAAAAGACTAGGAAGTTTGCAGTACTTAGAAAATTTCTGACGTTTTCGGTACTTAGAAAAATTCTTTTGATTTCGGTACTTAGAAAAATTCTGACGATATCGGTACTTAGAAAATTCTGACGATTTCGGTTCTTAGAAACATTCTGATGATTTCGGATCTTAGAAAATTTCTGACCTTTTCGATACTTAGAAAATTTCTGACGTTTTCGGTACTTAGAAAAATTCTGTCGATTTCGGTACTTGGAAAATTTCTGCCTTTTTCGGTACTTTGAAAAGACTCTGAAGTTTTCAGTACTTAGAAAATATCTGACGTTTTCGGTACTTAGAAAAATTCTGAATTCTGCCGATTTCGGTACTTAGAAAAATTCTGTTGATTTCGGTACTTAGAAAAAATCTGTCGATTTCGGTACTTAGAAAAGACTCGGAAGTTTTCGGTACTTACAAAATTTCTGCCTTTTTCGGTACTTAGAAAACATTCAGAAGTTTTCGTTACTTAGAAAAATTCTGTCGAATTCGGTACTTAGAAAAATTCTGTTGATTTCGGTACTTGGAAAATTTCCGCCTTTTTCGGTACTTTGAACAGACTCAGAAGTTTGCAGTACTAAGAAAATTTCTGACATTTTCGGTACTTAGAAAAATACTTACGATTTCGATACTTATTAAACATTCAGAAGTTTTCGGTACTTAGAAAAATTCTGCCGATTTCGGTACTTAGAAAAATTCTGTTGATTTCGGTACTTAGAAAAGACTCGGAAGTTTTCGGTACTTAGAAAATTTCTGACGTTTTCGGTACTTAGAAAAATTCTGCCGATTTCGGTACTTAGAAAATTCTGACGATTTCGGTACTTTGAAAAATTCTGCCTTTTTCGGTACTTTGAAAAGACTCAGAAGTTTTCAGTACTTAGAAAATATCTGACGTTTTCGGTACTTAGAAAATTTCTGACATTTTCGGTACTTAGAAAATTTCTGACGTTTTCGGTACTTAGAAAAATTCTGATGATTTCGGATCTTAGAAAATTTCTGACCTTTTCGGTACTTAGAAAATTTCTGTTGATTTCGGTACTTGGAAAATTTCTGCCTTTTTCGGTACTTTGAAAAGACTTAGAAGTTTTCAGTACTTAGAAAATTTCTGACGTTTTCGGTACTTAGAAAATTTCTGACGTTTTCGGTACTTCGAAAAATTCTGCCGATTTCGGTACTTAGAAAAATTCTGTTTATTTCGGTACTTAGAAAAATTCTGTTGAATTTGGTACTTAGAAAAATTCCGTTGATTTCGGTACTTTGAAAAGACTCAGAAGTTTTCGGTACTTAGAAAATTTCTGACGTTTTCGGTACTTTGAAAAATTCTGATGATTTCGGTACTTAGAAAATTTCTGTTGATTTCGGTACTTAGAAAAAATCTGTCGATTTCGGTACTTAGAAAAGACTCGGAAGATTTCGGTACTTACAAAATTTCTGCCTTTTTCGGTACTTAGAAAACATTCAGAAGTTTTCGTTACTTAGAAAAATTCTGTCGAATTCGGTACTTAGAAAAATTCTGTTGATTTCGGTACTTGGAAAATTTCTGCCTTTTTCGGTACTTTGAAAAGACTCAGAAGTTTGCAGTACTTAGAAAATTTCTGACATTTTCGGTACTTAGAAAAATACTTACGATTTCGATACTTATTAAACATTCAGAAGTTTTCGGTACTTAGAAAAATTCTGCCGATTTCGGTACTTAGAAAAATTCTGTTGATTTCGGTACTTGGAAAATTTCTGCCTTTTTCGGTACTTTGAAAAGACTCAGAAGTTTTCAGTACTTAGAAAATATCTGACGTTTTCGGTACTTAGAAAATTTCTGACATTTTCGGTACTTAGAAAAATTCTGCCGATTTCGGTACTTAGAAAAATTCTGATGATTTCGGTACTTAGAAAATATCTGACGATTTCGGTACTTAGAAAAATTCTGACGATTTCGGTACTTAGAAAAATTCTGTCGATTTCGGTACTTAGAAAACATTCAGAAGTTTTCGGTACTTAGAAAATTTCTGCCTTTTTCGGTACTTAGAAAAATTCTGTCGAATACGGTACTTAGAAAAATTCAGTCAATTTCGGTACTTAGGAAAATTCTTACGATTTCGATACTTATTAAACATTCAGAAGTTTTCGGTACTTAGAAAAATTCTGCCGATTTCAGTACTTAGAAAATTTTGACGATTTCGGTACTTTGAAAAATTCTGCCTTTTTCGGTACTTTGAAAAGACTAGGAAGTTTGCAGTGCTTAGAAAATTTCTGACGTTTTCGGTACTTAGAAAAATTCTTTTGATTTCGGTACTTAGAAAAATTCTGACGATATCGGTACTTAGAAAATTCTGACGATTTCGGGACTTAAAAACATTCTGATGATTTCGGATCTTAGAAAATTTCTGACCTTTTCGATACTTAGAAAATTTCTGACGTTTTCGGTACTTAGAAAAATTCTGTCGATTTCGGTACTTGGAAAATTTCTGCCTTTTTCGGTACTTTGAAAAGACTCAGAAGTTTTTAGTACTTAGAAAATATCTGACGTTTTCGGTACTTAGAAAATTTCTGACATTTTCGGTACTTAGAAAAATTCTGCCGATTTCGGTACTTAGAAAAATTCTGTTGATTTCGGTACTTAGAAAAATTCTGTCGATTTCGGTACTTAGAAAAGACTCGGAAGTTTTCGGTAATTAGAAAAATTCTGCCGATTTCGGTACTAAGAAAATTTCTGACATTTTCGGTACTTAGAAAATTTCTGACGTTTTCGGTACTTAGAAAAATTCTGATGATTTCGGATCTTAGAAAATTTCTGACCTTTTCGGTACTTAGAAAATTTCTGTTGATTTCGGTACTTGGAAAATTTCTGCCTTTTTCGGTACTTTGAAAAGACTCAGAAGTTTTCAGTACTTAGAAAATTTCTGACGTTTTCGGTACTTAGAAAATTTCTGACGTTTTCGGAACTTCGAAAAATTCTGCCGATTTCGGTACTTAGAAAAATTCTGTTTATTTCGGTACTTAGAAAAATTCTTTTGAATTTGGTACTTAGAAAAATTCCGTTGATTTCGGTACTTTGAAAAGACTCAGAAGTTTTCGGTACTTAGAAAATTTCTGACGTTTTCGGTACTTTGAAAAATTCTGATGATTTCGGTACTTAGAAAAATTCTGTTGATTTCGGTACTTAGAAAAAATCTGTCGATTTCGGTACTTAGAAAAGACTCGGAAGTTTTCGGTACTTACAAAATTTCTGCCTTTTTCGGTACTTAGAAAACATTCAGAAGTTTTCCTTACTTAGAAAAATTCTGTCGAATTCGGTACTTAGAAAAATTCTGTTGATTTCGGTACTTGGAAAATTTCTGCCTTTTTCGGTACTTTGAAAAGACTCAGAAGTTTGCAGTACTTAGAAAATTTCTGACATTTTCGGTACTTAGAAAAATACTTACGATTTCGATACTTATTAAACATTCAGAAGTTTTCGGTACTTAGAAAAATTCTGTTGATTTCGGTACTTAGAAAAATTCTGTCGATTTCGGTACTTAGAAAAGACTCGGAAGTTTTCGGTACTTAGAAAATTTCTGACGTTTTCGGTACTTAGAAAAATTCTTTTGATTTCGGTACTTAGAAAATTTCTGCCTTTTTCGGTACTTTGAAAAGACTCAGAAGTTTTCGGTAGTTAGAAAATTTCTGACGATTTCGGTACTTAGAAAAATTCTGACGATTTCGGTACTTAGAAAAATTCTGTCGATTTCGGTACTTAGAAAACATTCTGAAGTTTTCGGTACTTAGAAAATTTCTGCATTTTTCGGTACTTAGAAAACATTCAAAAGTTTTCGGAACTAAGAAAAATTCTGTCGAATTCGGTACTTAGAAAAATTCTGTTGATTTCGGTACTTGGAAAATTTCTGCCTTTTTCGGTACTTTGAAAAGACTCAGAAGTTTGCAGTACTTAGAAAATTTCTGACATTTTCGGTACTTAGAAAAATACTTACGATTTCGATACTTATTAAACATTCAGAAGTTTTCGGTACTTAGAAAAATTCTGTTGATTTCGGTACTTAGAAAAATTCTGTCGATTTCGGTACTTAGAAAAGACTCGGAAGTTTTCGGTACTTAGAAAATTTCTGACGTTTTCGGTACTTAGAAAAATTCTTTTGATTTCGGTACTTAGAAAATTTCTGCCTTTTTCGGTACTTTGAAAAGACTCAGAAGTTTTCGGTACTTAGAAAATTTCTGACATTTTCGGTACTTAGAAAAATTCTGCCGACTTCGGTACTTAGAAAAATTCTGTTGATTTCGGTACTTAGAAAAATTCTGTCGATTTCGGTACTTAGAAAAGACTCGGAAGTTTTCGGTACTTAGAAAAATTCTGCCGATTTCGGTACTAAGAAAATTTCTGACATTTTCGGTACTTAGAAAATTTCTGACGTTTTCGGTACTTAGAAAAATTCTGATGATTTCGGATCTTAGAAAATTTCTGACCTTTTCGGTACTTAGAAAATTTCTGTTGATTTCATTACTTGGAAAATTTCTGCCTTTTTCGGTACTTTGAAAAGACTCAGAAGTTTTCAGTACTTAGAAAATTTCTGACGTTTTCGGTACTTAGAAAATTTCTGACGTTTTCGGTACTTCGAAAAATTCTGCCGATTTCGGTACTTAGAAAAATTCTGTTTATTTCGGTACTTAGAAAAATTCTGTTGAATTTGGTACTTAGAAAAATTCCGTTGATTTCGGTACTTTGAAAAGACTCAGAAGTTTTCGGTACTTAGAAAATTTCTGACGTTTTCGGTTCTTTGAACAATTCTGATGATTTCGGTACTTAGAAAAATTCTGTTGATTTCGGTACTTAGAAAAAATCTGTCGATTTCGGTACTTAGAAAAGACTCGGAAGTTTTCGGTACTTACAAAATTTCTGCCTTTTTCGGTACTTAGAAAGCATTCAGAAGTTTTCGTTACTTAGAAAAATTCTGTCGAATTCGGTACTTAGAAAAATTCTGTTGATTTCGGTACTTGGAAAATTTCTGCCTTATTCGGTACTTTGAAAAGACTCAGAAGTTTGCAGTACTTAGAAAATTTCTGACATTTTCGGTACTTAGAAAAATACTTACGATTTCGATACTTATTAAACATTCAGAAGTTTTCGGTACTTAGAAAAATTCTGCCGATTCCGGTACTTAGAAAAATTCTGTTGATTTCGGTACTTAGAAAAATTCTGTCGATTTCGGTACTTAGAAAAGACTCGGAAGTTTTCGGTACTTAGAAAAATTCTGTCGAATTCGGTACTTAGAAAAATTCTGTTGATTTCGGTACTTGGAAAATTTCTGCCTTTTTCGGTACTTTGAAAAGACTCAGAAGTTTTCAGTACTTAGAAAATTTCTGACGTTTTCGGTGCTTAGAAAAATTCTTTTGATTTCGGTACTTGGAAAAATTCTGACGATTTCGGTACTTAGAAAATTCTGACGATTTCGGTACTTAGAAAAATTCTGATGATTTCGGATCTTAGAAAATTTCTGACCTTTTCGATACTTAGAAAATTTCTGACGTTTTCGGTACTTAGAAAAATTCTGTCGATTTCGGTGCTTGGAAAATTTCTGCCTTTTTCGGTACTTTTAAAAGACTCAGAAGTTTTCAGTACTTAGAAAATATCTGACGTTTTCGGTACTTAGAAAATTTCTGACATTTTCGGTACTTAGAAAAATTCTGCCGATTTCGGTACTTAGAAAAATTCTCTTGATTTCGGTACTTGGAAAATTTCTGCCTTTTTCGGTTCTTTGAAAAGACTCAGAAGTTTTCGGTACTTAGAAAATTTCTGACGATTTCGGTACTTAGAAAAATTCCGCCGATTTCGGTACTTAGAAAAATTCTGACGATTTCGGTTTTTAGAAAAATTCTGGTGATTTCGGTACTTAGAAAATTTCTGACGTTTCCGGTACTTAGAAAAATTCTTACGATTTCGATACTTAGAAAACATTCAGAAGTTTTCGGTACTTAGAAAAATTCTGTCGATCTCGGTTTTTAGAAAAATTCTGGTGATTTCGGTACTTAGAAAATTTCTGTCGTTTCCGGTACTTAGAAAAATTCTTACGATTTCGATACTTAGAAAACTTTCAGAAGTTTTCGGTACTTAGAAAAATTCTGTCGATCTCGGTTCTTAGAAAAGACTCGGAAGTTTTCGGTACTTAGAAAATTTCTGACGTTTTCGGTACTTAGAAAAATTCTGATGATTTCGGAACTTAGAAAAATTCTGCTGATTTCGGTACTTTGAAAAATTCTGCCTTTTTCGGTACTTTGAAAAGACTAGGAAGTTTGCAGTACTTAGAAAATTTCTGACGTTTTCGGTACTTAGAAAAATTCTTTTGATTTCGGTACTTAGAAAAATTCTGACGATATCGGTACTTAGAAAATTCTGACGATTTCGGTTCTTAGAAACATTCTGATGATTTCGGATCTTAGAAAATTTCTGACCTTTTCGATACTTAGAAAATTTCTGACGTTTTCGGTACTTAGAAAAATTCTGTCGATTTCGGTACTTGGAAAATTTCTGCCTTTTTCGGTACTTTGAAAAGACTCTGAAGTTTTCAGTACTTAGAAAATATCTGACGTTTTCGGTACTTAGAAAAATTCTGAATTCTGCCGATTTCGGTACTTAGAAAAATTCTGTTGATTTCGGTACTTAGAAAAAATCTGTCGATTTCGGTACTTAGAAAAGACTCGGAAGTTTTCGGTACTTACAAAATTTCTGCCTTTTTCGGTACTTAGAAAACATTCAGAAGTTTTCGTTACTTAGAAAAATTCTGTCGAATTCGGTACTTAGAAAAATTCTGTTGATTTCGGTACTTGGAAAATTTCCGCCTTTTTCGGTACTTTGAACAGACTCAGAAGTTTGCAGTACTAAGAAAATTTCTGACATTTTCGGTACTTAGAAAAATACTTACGATTTCGATACTTATTAAACATTCAGAAGTTTTCGGTACTTAGAAAAATTCTGCCGATTTCGGTACTTAGAAAAATTCTGTTGATTTCGGTACTTAGAAAAGACTCGGAAGTTTTCGGTACTTAGAAAATTTCTGACGTTTTCGGTACTTAGAAAAATTCTTTTGATTTCGGTACTTAGAAAATTTCTGCCTTTTTCGGTACTTTGAAAAGACTCAGAAGTTTTCGGTACTTAGAAAATTTCTGACGATTTCGGTACTTAGAAAAATTCTGACGATTTCGGTACTTAGAAAAATTCTGTCGATTTCGGTACTTAGAAAAAATTCAGAAGTTTTCGGTACTTAGAAAATTTCTGCCTTTTTCGGTACTTAGAAAATTTCTGCCTTTTTCGGTACTTAGAAAACATTCAAAAGTTTTCGGTACTTAGAAAACTTCTGTCGAATTCGGTACTTAGAAAAATTCTGTTGATTTCGGTACTTAGAAAAATTCAGTCAATTTCGGTACTTAGGAAAATTCTTACGATTTCGATACTTATTAAACATTCAGAAGTTTTCGGTACTTATAAAAATTCTGCCGATTTCGGTACTTAGAAAATTCTGACGATTTCGGTACTTTGAAAAATTCTGCCTTTTTCGGTACTTTGAAAAGACTAGGAAGTTTGCAGTACTTAGAAAATTTCTGACGTTTTCGGTACTTAGAAAAATTCTTTTGATTTCGGTACTTAGAAAAATTCTGACGATATCGGTACTTAGAAAATTCTGACGATTTCGGTACTTAAAAACATTCTGATGATTTCGGATCTTAGAAAATTTCTGACCTTTTCGATACTTAGAAAATTTCTGACGTTTTCGGTACTTAGAAAAATTCTGTCGATTTCGGTACTTGGAAAATTTCTGCCTTTTTCGGTACTTTGAAAAGACTCAGAAGTTTTCAGTACTTAGAAAATATCTGACGTTTTCGGTACTTAGAAAATTTCTGACATTTTCGGTACTTAGAAAAATTCTGCCGATTTCGGTACTTAGAAAAATTCTCTTGATTTCGGTACTTGGAAAATTTCTGCCTTTTTCGGTTCTTTGAAAAGACTCAGAAGTTTTCGGTACTTAGAAAATTTCTGACGATTTCGGTACTTAGAAAAATTCCGCCGATTTCGGTACTTAGAAAAATTCTGACGATTTCGGTTTTTAGAAAAATTCTGGTGATTTCGGTACTTAGAAAATTTCTGACGTTTCCGGTACTTAGAAAATTTCTTACGATTTCGATACTTAGAAAACATTCAGAAGTTTTCGGTACTTAGAAAAATTCTGTCGATCTCGGTTTTTAGAAAAATTCTGGTGATTTCGGTACTTAGAAAATTTCTGACGTTTCCGGTACTTAGAAAAATTCTTACGATTTCGATACTTAGAAAACATTCAGAAGTTTTCGGTACTTAGAAAAATTCTGTCGATCTCGGTTCTTTGAAAAGACTCGGAAGTTTTCGGTACTTAGAAAATTTCTGACGTTTTCGGTACTTAGAAAAATTCTGATGATTTCGGTACTTAGAAAAATTCTGATGATTTCGGAACTTAGAAAAATTCTGCTGATTTCGGTACTTTGAAAAATTCTGCCTTTTTCGGTACTTTGAAAAGACTAGGAAGTTTGCAGTACTTAGAAAATTTCTGACGTTTTCGGTACTTAGAAAAATTCTTTTGATTTCGGTACTTAGAAAAATTCTGACGATATCGGTACTTAGAAAATTCTGACGATTTCGGTTCTTAGAAACATTCTGATGATTTCGGATCTTAGAAAATTTCTGACCTTTTCGATACTTAGAAAATTTCTGACGTTTTCGGTACTTAGAAAAATTCTGTCGATTTCGGTACTTGGAAAATTTCTGCCTTTTTCGGTACTTTGAAAAGACTCTGAAGTTTTCAGTACTTAGAAAATATCTGACGTTTTCGGTACTTAGAAAAATTCTGAATTCTGCCGATTTCGGTACTTAGAAAAATTCTGTTGATTTCGGTACTTAGAAAAAATCTGTCGATTTCGGTACTTAGAAAAGACTCGGAAGTTTTCGGTACTTACAAAATTTCTGCCTTTTTCGGTACTTAGAAAACATTCAGAAGTTTTCATTACTTAGAAAAATTCTGTCGAATTCGGTACTTAGAAAAATTCTGTTGATTTCGGTACTTGGAAAATTTCCGCCTTTTTCGGTACTTTGAACAGACTCAGAAGTTTGCAGTACTAAGAAAATTTCTGACATTTTCGGTACTTAGAAAAATACTTACGATTTCGATACTTATTAAACATTCAGAAGTTTTCGGTACTTAGAAAAATTCTGCCGATTTCGGTACTTAGAAAAATTCTGTTGATTTCGGTACTTAGAAAAGACTCGGAAGTTTTCGGTACTTAGAAAATTTCTGACGTTTTCGGTACTTAGAAAATTCTGACGATTTCGGTACTTAAAAACATTCTGATGATTTCGGATCTTTGAAAATTTCTGACCTTTTCGATACTTAGAAAATTTCTGACGTTTTCGGTACTTAGAAAAATTCTGTTGATTTCGGTACTTAGAAAAATTCTGTCGATTTCGGTACTTAGAAAAGACTCGGAAGTTTTCGGTACTTAGAAAAATTCTGCCGATTTCGGTACTAAGAAAATTTCTGACATTTTCGGTACTTAGAAAATTTCTGACGTTTTCGGTACTTAGAAAAATTCTGATGATTTCGGATCTTAGAAAATTTCTGACCTTTTCGGTACTTAGAAAATTTCTGTTGATTTCGGTACTTGGAAAATTTCTGCCTTTTTCGGTACTTTGAAAAGACTCAGAAGTTTTCAGTACTTAGAAAATTTCTGACGTTTTCGGTACTTAGAAAATTTCTGACGTTTTCGGTACTTAGAAAAATTCTGCCGATTTCGGTACTTAGAAAAATTCTGTTTATTTCGGTACTTAGAAAAATTCTGTTGAATTTGGTACTTAGAAAAATTCCGTTGATTTCGGTACTTTGAAAAGACTCAGAAGTTTTCGGTACTTAGAAAATTTCTGACGTTTTCGGTACTTTGAAAAATTCTGATGATTTCGGTACTTAGAAAAATTCTGTTGATTTCGGTACTTAGAAAAAATCTGTCGATTTCGGTACTTAGAAAAGACTCGGAAGTTTTCGGTACTTACAAAATTTTTGCCTTTTTCGGTACTTTGAAAACATTCAGAAGTTTTCGTTACTTAGAAAAATTCTGTCGAATTCGGTACTTAGAAAAATTCTGTTGATTTCGGTACTTGGAAAATTTCTGCCTTTTTCGGTACTTTGAAAAGACTCAGAAGTTTGCAGTACTTAGAAAATTTCTGACATTTTCGGTACTTAGAAAAATACTTACGATTTCGATACTTATTAAACATTCAGAAGTTTTCGGTACTTAGAAAAATTCCGCCGATTTCGGTACTTAAAAAAATTCTGTTGATTTCGGTACTTAGAAAAATTCTGACGATATCGGTACTTAGAAAAATTCTGTCGATTTCGGTACTTGGAAAATTTCTGCCTTTTTCGGTACTTTGAAAAGACTCAGAAGTTTTCAGTACTTAGAAAATATCTGACGTTTTCGGTACTTAGAAAATTTCTGACATTTTCGGTACTTAGAAAAATTCTGCCGATTTCGGTACTTAGAAAAATTCTGTTGATTTCGGTACTTAGAAAAAATCTGTCGATTTCGGTACTTAGAAAAGACTCGGAAGTTTTCGGTACTTACAAAATTTCTGCCTTTTTCGGTACTTAGAAAACATTCAGAAGTTTTCGTTACTTAGAAAAATTCTGTCGAATTCGGTACTTAGAAAAATTCTGTTGATTTCGGTACTTGGAAAATTTCTGCCTTTTTCGGTACTTTGAAAAGACTCAGAAGTTTGCAGTACTTAGAAAATTTCTGACATTTTCGGTACTTAGAAAAATACTTACGATTTCGATACTTATTAAACATTCAGAAGTTTTCGGTACTTAGAAAAATTCTGCCGATTTCTGTACTTAGAAAAATTCTGTTGATTTCGGTACTTAGAAAAATTCTGTCGATTTCGGTACTTAGAAAAGACTCGGAAGTTTTCGGTACTTAGAAAATTTCTGACGTTTTCGGTACTTAGAAAAATTCTTTTGATTTCGGTACTTAGAAAATTTCTGCCTTTTTCGGTACTTTGAAAAGACTCAGAAGTTTTCGGTACTTAGAAAATTTCTGACATTTTCGGTACTTAGAAAAATTCTGCCGATTTCGGTACTTAGAAAAATTCTGTTGATTTCGGTACTTAGAAAAATTCTGTCGATTTCGGTACTTAGAAAAGACTCGGAAGTTTTCGGTACTTAGAAAAATTCTGCCGATTTCGGTACTAAGAAAATTTCTGACATTTTCGGTACTTAGAAAATTTCTGACGTTTTCGGTACTTAGAAAAATTCTGATGATTTCGGATCTTAGAAAATTTCTGACCTTTTCGGTACTTAGAAAATTTCTGTTGATTTCATTACTTGGAAAATTTCTGCCTTTTTCGGTACTTTGAAAAGACTCAGAAGTTTTCAGTACTTAGAAAATTTCTGACGTTTTCGGTACTTAGAAAATTTCTGACGTTTTCGGTACTTCGAAAAATTCTGCCGATTTCGGTACTTAGAAAAATTCTGTTTATTTCGGTACTTAGAAAAATTCTGTTGAATTTGGTACTTAGAAAAATTCCGTTGATTTCGGTACTTTGAAAGACTCAGAAGTTTTCGGTACTTAGAAAATTTCTGACGTTTTCGGTACTTTGAAAAATTCTGATGATTTCGGTACTTAGAAAAATTCTGTTGATTTCGGTACTTAGAAAAAATCTGTCGATTTCGGTACTTAGAAAAGACTCGGAAGTTTTCGGTACTTACAAAATTTTTGCCTTTTTCGGTACTTAGAAAACATTCAGAAGTTTTCGTTACTTAGAAAATTTCTGTCGAATTCGGTACTTAGAAAAATTCTGTTGATTTCGGTACTTGGAAAATTTCTGCCTTTTTCGGTACTTTGAAAAGACTCAGAAGTTTGCAGTACTTGGAAAATTTCTGACATTTTCGGTACTTAGAAAAATACTTACGATTTCGATACTTATTAAACATTCAGAAGTTTTCGGTACTTAGAAAAATTCCGCCGATTTCGGTACTTAAAAAAATTCTGTTGATTTCGGTACTTAGAAAAATTCTGACGATATCGGTACTTAGAAAAATTCTGTCGATTTCGGTACTTGGAAAATTTCTGCCTTTTTCGGTACTTTGAAAAGACTCAGAAGTTTTCAGTACTTAGAAAATATCTGACGTTTTCGGTACTTAGAAAATTTCTGACGTTTTCGGTACTTAGAAAAATTCTGATGATTTCGGTACTTAGAAAAATTCTGATGATTTCGGAACTTAGAAAAATTCTGCTGATTTCGGTACTTTGAAAAATTCTGCCTTTTTCGGTACTTTGAAAAGACTAGGAAGTTTGCAGTACTTAGAAAATTTCTGACGTTTTCGGTACTTAGAAAAATTCTTTTGATTTCGGTACTTAGAAAAATTCTGACGATATCGGTACTTAGAAAATTCTGACGATTTCGGTTCTTAGAAACATTCTGATGATTTCGGATCTTAGAAAATTTCTGACCTTTTCGATACTTAGAAAATTTCTGACGTTTTCGGTACTTAGAAAAATTCTGTCGATTTCGGTACTTGGAAAATTTCTGCCTTTTTCGGTACTTTGAAAAGACTCTGAAGTTTTCAGTACTTAGAAAATATCTGACGTTTTCGGTACTTAGAAAAAATCTGAATTCTGCCGATTTCGGTACTTAGAAAAATTCTGTTGATTTCGGTACTTAGAAAAAATCTGTCGATTTCGGTACTTAGAAAAGACTCGGAAGTTATCGGTACTTACAAAATTTCTGCCTTTTTCGGTACTTAGAAAACATTCAGAAGTTTTCATTACTTAGAAAAATTCTGTCGAATTCGGTACTTAGAAAAATTCTGTTGATTTCGGTACTTGGAAAATTTCCGCCTTTTTCGGTACTTTGAACAGACTCAGAAGTTTGCAGTACTAAGAAAATTTCTGACATTTTCGGTACTTAGAAAAATACTTACGATTTCGATACTTATTAAACATTCAGAAGTTTTCGGTACTTAGAAAAATTCTGCCGATTTCGGTACTTAGAAAAATTCTGTTGATTTCGGTACTTAGAAAAGACTCGGAAGTTTTCGGTACTTAGAAAATTTCTGACGTTTTCGGTACTTAGAAAATTCTGACGATTTCGGTACTTAAAAACATTCTGATGATTTCGGATCTTTGAAAATTTCTGACCTTTTCGATACTTAGAAAATTTCTGACGTTTTCGGTACTTAGAAAAATTCTGTTGATTTCGGTACTTAGAAAAATTCTGTCGATTTCGGTACTTAGAAAAGACTCGGAAGTTTTCGGTACTTAGAAAAATTCTGCCGATTTCGGTACTAAGAAAATTTCTGACATTTTCGGTACTTAGAAAATTTCTGACGTTTTCGGTACTTAGAAAAATTCTGATGATTTCGGATCTTAGAAAATTTCTGACCTTTTCGGTACTTAGAAAATTTCTGTTGATTTCGGTACTTGGAAAATTTCTGCCTTTTTCGGTACTTTGAAAAGACTCAGAAGTTTTCAGTACTTAGAAAATTTCTGACGTTTTCGGTACTTAGAAAATTTCTGACGTTTTCGGAACTTCGAAAAATTCTGCCGATTTCGGTACTTAGAAAAATTCTGTTTATTTCGGTACTTAGAAAAATTCTGTTGAATTTGGTACTTAGAAAAATTCCGTTGATTTCGGTACTTTGAAAAGACTCAGAAGTTTTCGGTACTTAGAAAATTTCTGACGTTTTCGGTACTTTGAAAAATTCTGATGATTTCGGTACTTAGAAAAATTCTGTTGATTTCGGTACTTAGAAAAAATCTGTCGATTTCGGTACTTAGAAAAGACTCGGAAGTTTTCGGTACTTACAAAATTTTTGCCTTTTTCGGTACTTTGAAAACATTCAGAAGTTTTCGTTACTTAGAAAAATTCTGTCGAATTCGGTACTTAGAAAAATTCTGTTGATTTCGGTACTTGGAAAATTTCTGCCTTTTTCGGTACCTTGAAAAGACTCAGAAGTTTGCAGTACTTAGAAAATTTCTGACATTTTCGGTACTTAGAAAAATACTTACGATTTCGATACTTATTAAACATTCAGAAGTTTTCGGTACTTAGAAAAATTCCGCCGATTTCGGTACTTAAAAAAATTCTGTTGATTTCGGTACTTAGAAAAATTCTGACGATATCGGTACTTAGAAAAATTCTGTCGATTTCGGTACTTGGAAAATTTCTGCCTTTTTCGGTACTTTGAAAAGACTCAGAAGTTTTCAGTACTTAGAAAATATCTGACGTTTTCGGTACTTAGAAAATTTCTGACGTTTTCGGTACTTAGAAAAATTCTGATGATTTCGGTACTTAGAAAAATTCTGATGATTTCGGAACTTAGAAAAATTCTGCTGATTTCGGTACTTTGAAAAATTCTGCCTTTTTCGGTACTTTGAAAAGACTAGGAAGTTTGCAGTACTTAGAAAATTTCTGACGTTTTCGGTACTTAGAAAAATTCTTTTGATTTCGGTACTTAGAAAAATTCTGACGATATCGGTACTTAGAAAATTCTGACGATTTCGGTTCTTAGAAACATTCTGATGATTTCGGATCTTAGAAAATTTCTGACCTTTTCGATACTTAGAAAATTTCTGACGTTTTCGGTACTTAGAAAAATTCTGTCGATTTCGGTACTTGGAAAATTTCTGCCTTTTTCGGTACTTTGAAAAGACTCTGAAGTTTTCAGTACTTAGAAAATATCTGACGTTTTCGGTACTTAGAAAAATTCTGAATTCTGCCGATTTCGGTACTTAGAAAAATTCTGTTGATTTCGGTACTTAGAAAAAATCTGTCGATTTCGGTACTTAGAAAAGACTCGGAAGTTATCGGTACTTACAAAATTTCTGCCTTTTTCGGTACTTAGAAAACATTCAGAAGTTTTCATTACTTAGAAAAATTCTGTCGAATTCGGTACTTAGAAAAATTCTGTTGATTTCGGTACTTGGAAAATTTCCGCCTTTTTCGGTACTTTGAACAGACTCAGAAGTTTGCAGTACTAAGAAAATTTCTGACATTTTCGGTACTTAGAAAAATACTTACGATTTCGATACTTATTAAACATTCAGAAGTTTTCGGTACTTAGAAAAATTCTGCCGATTTCGGTACTTAGAAAAATTCTGTTGATTTCGGTACTTAGAAAAGACTCGGAAGTTTTCGGTACTTAGAAAATTTCTGACGTTTTCGGTACTTAGAAAATTCTGACGATTTCGGTACTTAAAAACATTCTGATGATTTCGGATCTTTGAAAATTTCTGACCTTTTCGATACTTAGAAAATTTCTGACGTTTTCGGTACTTAGAAAAATTCTGTTGATTTCGGTACTTAGAAAAATTCTGTCGATTTCGGTACTTAGAAAAGACTCGGAAGTTTTCGGTACTTAGAAAAATTCTGCCGATTTCGGTACTAAGAAAATTTCTGACATTTTCGGTACTTAGAAAATTTCTGACGTTTTCGGTACTTAGAAAAATTCTGATGATTTCGGATCTTAGAAAATTTCTGACCTTTTCGGTACTTAGAAAATTTCTGTTGATTTCGGTACTTGGAAAATTTCTGCCTTTTTCGGTACTTTGAAAAGACTCAGAAGTTTTCAGTACTTAGAAAATTTCTGACGTTTTCGGTACTTAGAAAATTTCTGACGTTTTCGGAACTTCGAAAAATTCTGCCGATTTCGGTACTTAGAAAAATTCTGTTTATTTCGGTACTTAGAAAAATTCTGTTGAATTTGGTACTTAGAAAAATTCCGTTGATTTCGGTACTTTGAAAAGACTCAGAAGTTTTCGGTACTTAGAAAATTTCTGACGTTTTCGGTACTTTGAAAAATTCTGATGATTTCGGTACTTAGAAAAATTCTGTTGATTTCGGTACTTAGAAAAAATCTGTCGATTTCGGTACTTAGAAAAGACTCGGAAGTTTTCGGTACTTACAAAATTTTTGCCTTTTTCGGTACTTTGAAAACATTCAGAAGTTTTCGTTACTTAGAAAAATTCTGTCGAATTCGGTACTTAGAAAAATTCTGTTGATTTCGGTACTTGGAAAATTTCTGCCTTTTTCGGTACCTTGAAAAGACTCAGAAGTTTGCAGTACTTAGAAAATTTCTGACATTTTCGGTACTTAGAAAAATACTTACGATTTCGATACTTATTAAACATTCAGAAGTTTTCGGTACTTAGAAAAATTCCGCCGATTTCGGTACTTAAAAAAATTCTGTTGATTTCGGTACTTAGAAAAATTCTGACGATATCGGTACTTAGAAAAATTCTGTCGATTTCGGTACTTGGAAAATTTCTGCCTTTTTCGGTACTTTGAAAAGACTCAGAAGTTTTCAGTACTTAGAAAATATCTGACGTTTTCGGTACTTAGAAAATTTCTGACATTTTCGGTACTTAGAAAAATTCTGCCGATTTCGGTACTTAGAAAAATTCTGTTGATTTCGGTACTTAGAAAAAATCTGTCGATTTCGGTACTTAGAAAAGACTCGGAAGTTTTCGGTACTTACAAAATTTCTGCCTTTTTCGGTACTTAGAAAACATTCAGAAGTTTTCGTTACTTAGAAAAATTCTGTCGAATTCGGTACTTAGAAAAATTCTGTTGATTTCGGTACTTGGAAAATTTCTGCTTTATTCGGTACTTTGAAAAGACTCAGAAGTTTGCAGTACTTAGAAAATTTCTGACATTTTCGGTACTTAGAAAAATACTTACGATTTCGATACTTATTAAACATTCAGAAGTTTTCGGTACTTAGAAAAATTCTGCCGATTCCGGTACTTAGAAAAATTCTGTTGATTTCGGCACTTAGAAAAATTCTGTCGATTTCGGTACTTAGAAAAGACTCGGAAGTTTTTGGTACTTAGAAAATTTCTGACGTTTTCGGTACTTAGAAAAATTCTTTTGATTTCGGTACTTAGAAAATTTCTGTCTTTTTCGGTACTTAGAAAACATTCAAAAGTTTTCGGTATTTAGAAAAATTCTGTCGAATTCGGTACTTAGAAAAATTCTGTTGATTTCGGTACTTGGAAAATTTCTGCCTTTTTCGGTACTTTGAAAAGGCTCAGAAGTTTTCAGTACTTAGAAAATTTCTGACGTTTTCGGTACTTAGAAAAATTCTTTTGATTTCGGTACTTGGAAAAATTCTGACGATTTCGGTACTTAGAAAATTCTGACGATTTCGGTACTTAGAAAAATTCTGATGATTTCGGATCTTAGAAAATTTCTGACCTTTTCGATACTTAGAAAATTTCTGACGTTTTCGGTACTTAGAAAAATTCTGTCGATTTCGGTGCTTGGAAAATTTCTGCCTTTTTCGGTACTTTTAAAAGACTCAGAAGTTTTCAGTACTTAGAAAATATCTGACGTTTTCGGTACTTAGAAAATTTCTGACATTTTCGGTACTTAGAAAAATTCTGCCGATTTCGGTATTTAGAAAAATTCTCTTGATTTCGGTACTTGGAAAATTTCTGCCTTTTTCGGTACTTTGAAAAGACTCAGAAGTTTTCAGTACTTAGAAAATTTCTGACGTTTTCGGTACTTAGAAAAATTCTTTTGATTTCGGTACTTGGAAAAATTCTGACGATTTCGGTACTTAGAAAATTCTGACGATTTCGGTACTTAGAAAAATTCTGATGATTTCGGATCTTAGAAAATTTCTGACCTTTTCGATACTTAGAAAATTTCTGACGTTTTCGGTACTTAGAAAAATTCTGTCGATTTCGGTGCTTGGAAAATTTCTGCCTTTTTCGGTACTTTTAAAAGACTCAGAAGTTTTCAGTACTTAGAAAATATCTGACGTTTTCGGTACTTAGAAAATTTCTGACATTTTCGGTACTTAGAAAAATTCTGCCGATTTCGGTATTTAGAAAAATTCTCTTGATTTCGGTACTTGGAAAATTTCTGCCTTTTTCGGTTCTTTGAAAAGACTCAGAAGTTTTCGGTACTTAGAAAATTTCTGACGATTTCGGTACTTAGAAAAATTCCGCCGATTTCGGTACTTAGAAAAATTCTGACGATTTCGGTTTTTAGAAAAATTCTGGTGATTTCGGTACTTAGAAAATTTCTGACGTTTCCGGTACTTAGAAAAATTCTTACGATTTCGATACTTAGAAAACATTCAGAAGTTTTCGGTACTTAGAAAAATTCTGTCGATCTCGGTTTTTAGAAAAATTCTGGTGATTTCGGTACTTAGAAAATTTCTGACGTTTCCGGTACTTAGAAAAATTCTTACGATTTCGATACTTAGAAAACATTCAGAAGTTTTCGGTACTTAGAAAAATTCTGTCGATCTCGGTTCTTAGAAAAGACTCGGAAGTTTTCGGTACTTAGAAAATTTCTGACGTTTTCGGTACTTAGAAAAATTCTGATGATTTCGGTACTTAGAAAAATTCTGATGATTTCGGAACTTAGAAAAATTCTGCTGATTTCGGTACTTTGAAAAATTCTGCCTTTTTCGGTACTTTGAAAAGACTAGGAAGTTTGCAGTACTTAGAAAATTTCTGACGTTTTCGGTACTTAGAAAAATTCTTTTGATTTCGGTACTTAGAAAAATTCTGACGATGTCGGTACTTAGAAAATTCTGACGATTTCGGTACTTAAAAACATTCTGATGATTTCGGATCTTAGAAAATTTCTGACCTTTTCGATACTTAGAAAAATACTTACGATTTCGATACTTATTAAACATTCAGAAGTTTTCGGTACTTAGAAAAATTCTGCCGATTTCGGTACTTAGAAAAATTCTGTTGATTTCGGTACATTGAAAAATTCCGTTGATTTCGGTATTTGGAAAATTTCTGCCTTTTTCGGTACATTGAAAAGACTCAGAAGTTTTCGGTACTTAGAAAATTTCTGACGATTTCGGTACTTAGAAAAATTCTGACGATTTCGGTTTTTAGAAAAATTCGGGTGATTTCGGATCTTTGAAAATTTCTGACCTTTTCGGTACTTAGAAAATATCTGACGTTTTCGGTACTTTGAAAAGACTAGGAAGTTTGCAGTACTTAGAAAATTTCTGACGTTTTCGGTACTTAGAAAAATTCTTTTGATTTCGGTACTTAGAAAAATTCTGACGATATCGGTACTTAGAAAATTCTGACGATTTCGGTTCTTAGAAACATTCTGATGATTTCGGATCTTAGAAAATTTCTGACCTTTTCGATACTTAGAAAATTTCTGACGTTTTCGGTACTTAGAAAAATTCTGTCGATTTCGGTACTTGGAAAATTTCTGCCTTTTTCGGTACTTTGAAAAGACTCAGAAGTTTTCAGTACTTAGAAAATATCTGACGTTTTCGGTACTTAGAAAATTTCTGACATTTTCGGTACTTAGAAAAATTCTGCCGATTTCGGTACTTAGAAAAATTCTGTTGATTTCGGTACTTAGAAAAATTCTGTCGAATTCGGTACTTAGAAAAATTCTGTTGATTTCGGTACTTGGAAAATTTCTGCCTTTTTCGGTACTTTGAAAAGACTCAGAAGTTTGCAGTACTTAGAAAATTTCTGACATTTTCGGTACTTAGAAAAATACTTACGATTTCGATACTTATTAAACATTCAGAAGTTTTCGGTACTTAGAAAAATTCTGCCGATTTCGGTACTTAGAAAAATTCTGTTGATTTCGGTACTTAGAAAAATTCTGACGATTTCGGTACTTAGAAAATTTCTGACGTTTTCGGTACTTAGAAAAATTCTTTTGATTTCGGTACTTAGAAAAATTCTGACGATATCGGTACTTAGAAAATTCTGACGATTTCGGTTCTTAGAAACATTCTGATGATTTCGGATCTTAGAAAATTTCTGACCTTTTCGATACTTAGAAAATTTCTGACGTTTTCGGTACTTAGAAAAATTCTGTCGATTTCGGTACTTGGAAAATTTCTGTCTTTTTCGGTACTTTGAAAAGACTCAGAAGTTTTCAGTACTTAGAAAATATCTGACGTTTTCGGTACTTAGAAAATTTCTGACATTTTCGGTACTTAGAAAAATTCTGCCGATTTCGGTACTTAGAAAAATTCTCTTGATTTCGGTACTTGGAAAAAATCTGTCGATTTCGGTACTTAGAAAAGACTCGGAAGTTTTCGGTACTTAAAAAATTTTGTGCCTTTTTCGGTACTTAGAAAACAATCTGAAGTTTTCGTTACTTAGAAAAATTCTGTCGAATTCGGTACTTAGAAAAATTCTGTTGATTTCGGTACTTGGAAAATTTCTGCCTTTTTCGGTACTTTGAAAAGACTCAGAAGTTTGCAGTACTTAGAAAATTTCTGACATTTTCGGTACTTAGAAAAATACTTACGATTTCGATACTTATTAAACATTCAGAAGTTTTCGGTACTTAGAAAAATTCTGCCGATTTCGGTACTTAGAAAAATTCTGTTGATTTCGGTACTTTGAAAAATTCCGTTGATTTCGGTACTTGGAAAATTTCTGCCTTTTTCGGTACATTGAAAAGACTCAGAAGTTTTCGGTACTTAGAAAATTTCTGACGATTTCGGTACTTAGAAAAATTCTGACGATTTCGGTTTTTAGAAAAATTCGGGTGATTTCGGATCTTTGAAAATTTCTGACCTTTTCGGTACTTAGAAAATATCTGACGTTTTCGGTACTTTGAAAAGACTAGGAAGTTTGCAGTACTTAGAAAATTTCTGACGTTTTCGGTACTTAGAAAAATTCTTTTGATTTCGGTACTTAGAAAAATTCTGACGATATCGGTACTTAGAAAATTCTGACGATTTCGGTACTTGGAAAAAATCTGTCGATTTCGGTACTTAGAAAAGACTCGGAAGTTTTCGGTACTTTGAAAAGACTCAGAAGTTTTCAGTACTTAGAAAATATCTGACGTTTTCGGTACTTAGAAAATTTCTGACATTTTCGGTACTTAGAAAAATTCTGCCGATTTCGGTACTTAGAAAAATTCTCTTGATTTCGGTACTTGGAAAAAATCTGTCGATTTCGGTACTTAGAAAAGACTCGGAAGTTTTCGGTACTTAAAAAATTTTGTGCCTTTTTCGGTACTTAGAAAACAATCAGAAGTTTTCGTTACTTAGAAAAATTCTGTCGAATTCGGTACTTAGAAAAATTCTGTTGATTTCGGTACTTGGAAAATTTCTGCCTTTTTCGGTACTTTGAAAAGACTCAGAAGTTTGCAGTACTTAGAAAATTTCTGACATTTTCGGTACTTAGAAAAATACTTACGATTTCGATACTTATTAAACATTCAGAAGTTTTCGGTACTTAGAAAAATTCTGCCGATTTCGGTACTTAGAAAAATTCTGTTGATTTCGGTACTTTGAAAAATTCCGTTGATTTCGGTACTTGGAAAATTTCTGCCTTTTTCGGTACATTGAAAAGACTCAGAAGTTTTCGGTACTTAGAAAATTTCTGACGATTTCGGTACTTAGAAAAATTCTGACGATTTCGGTTTTTAGAAAAATTCGGGTGATTTCGGATCTTTGAAAATTTCTGACCTTTTCGGTACTTAGAAAATATCTGACGTTTTCGGTACTTTGAAAAGACTAGGAAGTTTGCAGTACTTAGAAAATTTCTGACGTTTTCGGTACTTAGAAAAATTCTTTTGATTTCGGTACTTAGAAAAATTCTGACGATATCGGTACTTAGAAAATTCTGACGATTTCGGTTCTTAGAAACATTCTGATGATTTCGGATCTTAGAAAATTTCTGACCTTTTCGATACTTAGAAAATTTCTGACGTTTTCGGTACTTAGAAAAATTCTGTCGATTTCGGTACTTGGAAAATTTCTGCCTTTTTCGGTACTTTGAAAAGACTCAGAAGTTTTCAGTACTTAGAAAATATCTGACGTTTTCGGTACTTAGAAAATTTCTGACATTTTCGGTACTTAGAAAAATTCTGCCGATTTCGGTACTTAGAAAAATTCTGTTGATTTCGGTACTTAGAAAAAATCTGTCGATTTCGGTACTTAGAAAAGACTCGGAAGTTTTCGGTACTTACAAAATTTCTGCCTTTTTCGGTACTTAGAAAACATTCAGAAGTTTTCGTTACTTAGAAAAATTCTGTCGAATTCGGTACTTAGAAAAATTCTGTTGATTTCGGTATTTGGAAAATTCTGCCTTTTTCGGTACTTTGAACAGACTCAGAAGTTTGCAGTACTAAGAAAATTTCTGACATTTTCGGTACTTAGAAAAATACTTACGATTTCGATACTTATTAAACATTCAGAAGTTTTCGGTACTTAGAAAAATTCTGCCGATTTCGGTACTTAGAAAAATTCTGTTGATTTCGGTACTTAGAAAAATTCTGACGATTTCGGTACTTAGAAAAGACTCAGAAGTTTTCGGTACTTAGAAAATTTCTGACGTTTTCGGTACTTGGAAAAATTCTTTTGATTTCGGTACTTAGAAAATTTCTGCCTTTTTCGGTACTTTGAAAAGACTCAGAAGTTTTCGGTACTTAGAAAATTTCTGACGATTTCGGTACTTAGAAAAATTCTGACGATTTCGGTACTTAGAAAAATTCTGTCGATTTCGGTACTTAGAAAACATTCAGAAGTTTTCGGTACTTAGAAAATTTCTGCCTTTTTCGGTACTTAGAAAACATTCAAAAGTTTTCGGTACTTAGAAAAATTCTGTCGAATTCGGTACTTAGAAAAATTCTGTTGATTTCGGTACTTAGAAAAATTCAGTCAATTTCGGTACTTAGGAAAATTCTTACGATTTCGATACTTATTAAACATTCAGAAGTTTTCGGTACTTAGAAAAATTCTGCCGATTTCGGTACTTAGAAAATTCTGACGATTTCGGTACTTTGAAAAAATTCTGCCTTTTTCGGTACTTTGAAAAGACTAGGAAGTTTGCAGTACTTAGAAAATTTCTGACGTTTTCGGTACTTAGAAAAATTCTTTTGATTTCGGTACTTAGGAAAATTCTGACGATATCGGTACTTAGAAAATTCAGACGATTTCGGTACTTAAAAACATTCTGATGATTTCGGATATTAGAAAATTTCTGACCTTTTCGATACTTAGAAAATTTCTGACGTTTTCGGTACTTAGAAAAATTCTGTCGATTTCGGTACTTGGAAAATTTCTGCCTTTTTCGGTACTTTGAAAAGACTCAGAAGTTTTCAGTACTTAGAAAATATCTGACGTTTTCGGTACTTAGAAAATTTCTGACATTTTCGGTACTTAGAAAAATTCTGCCGATTTCGGTACTTAGAAAAATTCTCTTGATTTCGGTACTTGGAAAAAATCTGTCGATTTCGGTACTTAGAAAAGACTCGGAAGTTTTCGGTACTTAAAAAATTTCTGCCTTTTTCGGTACTTAGAAAACATTCAGAAGTTTTCGTTACTTAGAAAAATTCTGACGATTTCGGTACTTAGAAAAATTCTGACGATTTCGGTTTTTAGAAAAATTCTGGTGATTTCGGATCTTTGAAAATTTCTGACCTTTTCGGTACTTAGAAAATATCTGACGTTTTCGGTACTTAGAAAAATTCTGTCGATGTCGGTACTTAGAAAACATTCAGAAGTCTTCGGTACTTAGAAAATTTCTGACGTTTTCGGTACTTAGAGAAATTCTGTCGATTTCGGTACTTGGAAAATTTCTGCCTTTTTCGGTACTTTGAAAAGACTCAAAAGTTTTCAGTACTTAGAAAATTTCTGACGATTTCGGTACTTAGAAAAATTCTGACGATTTCGGATTTTAGAAAAATTCTGGTGATTTCGGATCTTTGAAAATTTCTGACCTTTTCGGTACTTAGAAAATATCTGACGTTTTCAGTACTTAGAAAAATTCTGTCGATGTCGGTACTTAGAAAACTTTCAGAAGTCTTCGGTACTTAGAAAATTTCTGACGTTTTCGGTACTTAGAAAAATTCTTACGATTTCGATACTTATTAAACATTCAGAAATTTTCGGTACATAGAAAAATTCTGACGATTTCGGTACTTAGAAAAATTCTGTTGATTTCGGTACTTAGAAAAATTCTGTCGATTTCGGTACGTAGAAAAGACTCGGAAGTTTTCAGTACTTAGAAAATTTCTGACCTTTTCGGTACTTAGAAAATTTCTGACAATTTCGGTACTTAGAAAAATTCTGCTGTTTTCGGTACTTAGAAAATTTCTGTCGTTTTCGGTACTTAGAAAAATTCTGTCGTTTTCGGTACTTAGAAAAATTCTGCCGATTTCGGTACTTAGAAAAATTCTGTTGATTTTGGTACTTAGAAAATTTCTGACCTTTTCTGTACTTAGAAAATATCTGACGTTTTCGGTACTTAGAAAAATTCTGTCGATTTCGGTACATAGAAAACATTCAGAAGTCTTCGGTACTTAGAAAATTTCTGACGTTTTCGGTACTTAGAAAATTTCTGACGTTTTCGGTACTTAGAAAAATTCTGACGATTTCGATACTTATTAAACATTCAGAAGTTTTCGGTACTTAGAGAATTTCTGACGTTTTCGGTACTTAGAAAAATTCTGCCGATGTCGGTACATAGAAAACATTCAGAAGTCTTCGGTACTTAGAAAATTTCTGACGTTTTCGGTACTTAGAAAATTTCTGACCTTTTCGGTACTTAGAAAATTTCTGACAATTTCGGTACTTAGAAAAATTCTGCTGTTTTCGTTACTTAGAAAATTTCTGTCGTTTTCGGTACTTAGAAAAATTCTGTCGTTTTCGGTACTTAGAAAAATTCTGCCGATTTCGGTACTTAGAAAAATTCAGTCGATTTCGGTACTTAGAAAAATTCTGTTGATTTCGGATCTTAGAAAATTTCTGACCTTTTCGGTACTTAGAAAACATTCAGAAGTTTTCGGTACTTAGAAAATTTCTGCTTTTTTCGGTACTTAGAAAACATTCAGAAGTTTTCGGTACTTAGAAAATTTCTGACGATTTCGGTACTTAGAAAAATTCTGCCGATTTCGGTACTTAGAAAACATTCAGAAGTTTTCGGTACTTAGAAAATTTCTGACGTTTTCGGTACTTAGGAAACATTCAGAAGTTTTCGGTACTTAGAAAAATTCTGTCGAATTCGGTACTTACAAAAATTCTATTGATTTCGGTACTTGGAAAATTTCTGCCTATTTCGGTACTTTGAAAAGACTCAGAAGTTTTCAGTACTTAGAAAATTTCTGACGTTTTCGGTACTTAGAAAATTTCTGACGTTTTCGGTACTTAGAAAAATTCTGATGATTTCGGTACTTAGAAAAATTCTGACGATTACGGTACTTAGAAAAATTCTGATGATACCCCCTAATTGACCTATAGGCTTATTTCTTTTTTAGAAAGCTTTTAAGCTTTTTAGAAGGCTTATTTCTTCATTTTAAGCTTCTCAGAACACTTTATTTAAAATAAGCATACATAGTAAACTTTAGGGTCACGCTGTGTACCCTGTAAAATAATACCTGGTCCAATTTAAATATTATGGGTCAATATTAAGGTCTGATATCGCGCCTTGCGTTAGTTAACCATTGAAAGATGTCTTTGCATTTTTAAAGCATTTTAGAACGCTTATTTCTTCATTTTAAGCTTCTCAGAACACTTTATTTCGCATAGGCATACATAGTAAACTTTAGGGTCACGCTGTGTACCCCCTAATTGACTTATAATTATTTCCTGTAGTAGGGTACACTATTACCCTGTAGTATAATACGTGGTCCAATATAAAAATTATAGGTCAAAACTAAGGTCCGATACCGTGCCGTTAGTAAACATTGAAAAGTGTCTTCGAATTTCCTTGTTTTAAAGCACTATTTAAAATATACATAGTGTACCCCCTAATTCACCTATAATTATTTCCCGTGGTAGGATACACTAATACCCTGTAATATAATACGTGGTCCAATTTAAAAATTATAGGTCAATATTAAGGTCCGATACCGAGCCGTTATTTAACATAGAAAAATGTCTTTGAATTTTTAAGAAGTTTGCAGTACTTAGAAAATTTCTGACGTTTTCGGGACTTAGAAAAATTCTTTTGATTTCAGTACTTAGAAAAATTCTGACGATTTCGGTACTTAGAAAAATTCTGTTGATTTCGGTACTTGGAAAATTTCTGCCTATTTCGGTACTTTGAAAAGACTCAGAAGTTTTCAGTACTTAGAAAATTTCTGACGTTTTCGGTACTTAGAAAAATTCTGATGATTTCGGTACTTAGAAAAATTCTGACGATTTCGGTACTTAGAAGAATTCTGTTGATTTCGGTACTTGGAAAATTTCTGCCTTTTTCGGTCCTTTTAAAAGACTCAGAAGTTTTCGGTTCTTAGAAAATTTCTGACGATTTCGGTACTTAGAAAAATTCTGCCGATTTCGGTACTTAGAAAACATTCAGAAGTTTTCGGTACTTAGAAAATTTCTGCCTTTTTCGGTACTTAGAAAACATTTTGAAGTTTTCGGTACTTAGAAAAATTCTGTCGAATTCGGTACTTAGAAAAATTCTGACGATTTCGGTACTTAGAAAAATTCCGACGATTTCGGTACTTAGAAAATTTTGACGATTTCGGTACTTAGAAAAATTCTGATGAATTCGGTACTTAGTAAAATTCTGACCTTTTCGGTACTTGGAAAATTTCTGACCTTTACGGTACTTAGAAAAATTCTGACGATTTCGGTACTTAGAAAAATTCCGACGATTTCGGTACATAGAAAATTTTGACGATTTCGGTACTTAGAAAAATTCTAATGATTTCGGTACTTAGAAAAATTCTGATGATACCCCCTAATTGACCTACAGGCTTATTTCTTTTTTAGAAAGCTTTTAAGCTTTTTAGAAGGCTTTTTTTCTTCATTTTAAGCTTCTCAGAACACTTTATTTGACATAGGCATACATAGTATACTTTAGGGTCACGCTGTGTTCCCTGTAAAATAATACCTGGTCCAATTTAAATATTATGATTCAATATTAAGGTCTGTTATCGCGCCTTGCGTTAGTTAACCATTGAAAGATGTCTTTGCATTTTTAAAGCATTTTAGAACGCTTATTTCTTCATTTTAAGCTTCTCAGAACACTTTATTTCGCATAGGCATACATAGTAAACTTCAGGGTCACGCTGTGTACCCCCTAATTGACCTATAATTATTTCCTGTGAGAAGGTACACTACCTCTCTGTAATATAATACGTGGTCCAATTTAAAAATTATGGGTCAATATTAAGGTCTGATATTGCGCCTTGCGTTAGTTAACCATTGAAAGATGTCTTTGAATTTTTAAAGCATTTTAGAACGCTTATTTCTTCATTTTAAGCTTCTCAGAACACTTTATTTCGCATAGGCATACATAGTAAACTTCAGGGTCACGCTGTGTACCCCCTAATTGACCTATAATTATTTCCTGTGATAGGGTACACTATTTCCCTGTAATATAATACGTGGTCCAATATAAAAATTATAGGTCAATATTAAGGTCCGATACCGAGCCGTTATTTAACATAGAAAAATGTCTTTGAATTTTTAAGAAGATTGCAGTACTTAGAAAATTTCTGACGTTTTCGGGACTTAGAAAAATTCTTTTGATTTCAGTACTTAGAAAAATTCTGACGATTTCGGTACTTAGAAAAATTCTGATGATTTCGGATCTTAGAAAATTTCTGACCTTTTCGGTACTTAGAAAATTTCTGACGCTTTCGGTACTTAGAAAAATTCTGTCGATTTCGGTACTTAGAAAAATTCTGTTGATTTCGGTACTCGGAAAATTTCTGCCTTTTTCGGTACTTTGAAAAGACTCAGAAGTTTTCGGTACTTAGAAAATTTCTGACGATTTCGGTACTTAGAAAAATTCTGCCGATTTCGGTACTTAGAAAACATTCAGAAGTTTTCGGTACTTAGAAAATTTCTGCCTTTTTCGGTACTTAGAAAACATTCAGAAGTTTTCGGTACTTAGAAAAATTCTGTCGAATTCGGTACTTAGAAAAATTCTGTTGATTTCGGTACTTGGAAAATTTCTGCCTATTTCGGTACTTTGAAAAGACTCAGAAGTTTTCAGTACTTAGAAAATTTCTGACGTTTTCGGTACTTAGAAAAATTCTGATGATTTCGGTACTTAGAAAAATTCTGACGATTTCGGTACTTAGAGAAATTCTGACGATTTCGGTTTTTAGAAAAATTCTGGTGATTTCGGATCTTAGAAAATTTCTGACCTTTTCGGTACTTAGAAAATATCTGACGTTTTCGGTACTTAGAAAAATTCTTACGATTTCGATACTTATTAAACATTCAGAAGTTTTCGGTACTTAGAAAAATTCTGTCGATTTCGGTTCTTAGAAAAGACTCGGAAGTTTTCGGTACTTAGAAAATTTCTGACGTTTTCGGTACTAAGAAAAATTCTGATGATATTGGTACTTAGAAAAGTTCAGACGATTTCGGTACTTAGAAAAATTCCGACGATTTCGGTGCTTAGAAATTTTCTGCCTTTTTCGGTACTTAGAAAACATTCAGAAGTTTTCGGTATTTTGAAAATTTCAGACGATTTCGGTACTTAGAAAAATTCAGATGATTCGGTACTTTGAATATTTCTGACGTTATCGGTACTCAGAAAATTTCAGACATTTTCGGTACTTAGAAAAATTCTGATGATTTCGGAACTTAGAAAAATTCTGTTGATTTCGGTTCTTGGAAAATTTCTGCCTTTTTCGGTACTTTGAAAAGACTCAGAAGTTTTCAGTACTTAGAAAATTTCTGACGTTTTCGATACTTAGAAAATTTCTGACGTTTTCGGTACTTAGAAAAATTCTGCCGATTTCAGTACTTAGAAAAATTCTGTTGATTTCGGTACTTAGAAAAATTCTGTCGATTTCGGTACTTTGAAAAGACTCGGACGTTTTCGGTACTTAGAAAATTTTTTGCGTTTTCGGTACTTAGAAGAATTCTTTTGATTTCGGTACTTGGAAAATTTCTGCCTTTTTCGGTACTTTGAAAAGACTCAGAAGTTTTCAGTACTTAGAAAATATCTGACGTTTTCGGTACTTAGAAAATTTCTGACATTTTCGGTACTTAGAAAAATTCTGCCGATTTCGGTACTTAGAAAAATTCTCTTGATTTCGGTACTTGGAAAATTTCTGCCTTTTTCGGTACTTTGAAAAGACTCAGAAGTTTCCGGTACTTAGAAAATTTCTGACGATTTCGGTACTTAGAAAAATTCTGCCGATTTCGGTACTTAGAAAAATTCTCTTGATTTCGGTACTTGGAAAATTTCTGCCTTTTTCGGTACTTTGAAAAGACTCAGAAGTTTTCAGTACTTAGAAAATTTCTGACGATTTCGGTACTTAGAAAAATTCTGCCGATTTCGGTACTTAGAAAAATTCTCTTGATTTCGGTACTTGGAAAATTTCTGCCTTTTTCGGTACTTTGAAAAGACTCAGAAGTTTCCGGTACTTAGAAAATTTCTGACGATTTCGGTACTTAGAAAAATTCTGCCGATTTCGGTACTTAGAAAAATTCTCTTGATTTCGGTACTTGGAAAATTTCTGCCTTTTTCGGTACTTTGAAAAGACTCAGAAGTTTCCGGTACTTAGAAAATTTCTGACGATTTCGGTACTTAGAAAAATTCTGACGATTTCGGTACTTAGAAAAATTCTCTTGATTTCGGTACTTGGAAAATTTCTGCCTTTTTCGGTACTTTGAAAAGACTCAGAAGTTTCCGGTACTTAGAAAATTTCTGACGATTTCGGTACTTAGAAAAATTCTGCCGATTTCGGTACTTAGAAAAATTCTCTTGATTTCGGTACTTGGAAAATTTCTGCCTTTTTCGGTACTTTGAAAAGACTCAGAAGTTTCCGGTACTTAGAAAATTTCTGACGATTTCGGTACTTAGAAAAATTCTGCCGATTTCGGTACTTAGAAAAATTCTCTTGATTTCGGTACTTGGAAAATTTCTGCCTTTTTCGGTACTTTGAAAAGACTCAGAAGTTTTCAGTACTTAGAAAATTTCTGACGATTTCGGTACTTAGAAAAATTCTGCCGATTTCGGTACTTAGAAAAATTCTCTTGATTTCGGTACTTGGAAAATTTCTGCCTTTTTCGGTACTTTGAAAAGACTCAGAAGTTTCCGGTACTTAGAAAATTTCTGACGATTTCGGTACTTAGAAAAATTCTGCCGATTTCGGTACTTAGAAAAATTCTCTTGATTTCGGTACTTGGAAAATTTCTGCCTTTTTCGGTACTTTGAAAAGACTCAGAAGTTTCCGGTACTTAGAAAATTTCTGACGATTTCGGTACTTAGAAAAATTCTGACGATTTCGGTACTTAGAAAAATTCTGCCGATTTCGGTACTTAGAAAAATTCTCTTGATTTCGGTACTTGGAAAAAATCTGTCGATTTCGGTACTTAGAAAAGACTCGGAAGTTTTCGGTACTTAAAAAATTTCTGCCTTTTTCGGTACTTAGAAAACATTCAGAAGTTTTCGTTACTTAGAAAAATTCTGACGATTTCGGTACTTAGAAAAATTCTGACGATTTCGGTTTTTAGAAAAATTCTGGTGATTTCGGATCTTTGAAAATTTCTGACCTTTTCGGTACTTAGAAAATATCTGACGTTTTCGGTACTTAGAAAAATTCTGTCGATGTCGGTACTTAGAAAACATTCAGAAGTCTTCGGTACTTAGAAAATTTCTGACGTTTTCGGTACTTAGAGAAATTCTGTCGATTTCGGTACTTGGAAAATTTCTGCCTTTTTCGGTACTTTGAAAAGACTCAAAAGTTTTCAGTACTTAGAAAATTTCTGACGATTTCGGTACTTAGAAAAATTCTGACGATTTCGGATTTTAGAAAAATTCTGGTGATTTCGGATCTTTGAAAATTTCTGACCTTTTCGGTACTTAGAAAATATCTGACGTTTTCAGTACTTAGAAAAATTCTGTCGATGTCGGTACTTAGAAAACTTTCAGAAGTCTTCGGTACTTAGAAAATTTCTGACGTTTTCGGTACTTAGAAAAATTCTTACGATTTCGATACTTATTAAACATTCAGAAATTTTCGGTACATAGAAAAATTCTGACGATTTCGGTACTTAGAAAAATTCTGTTGATTTCGGTACTTAGAAAAATTCTGTCGATTTCGGTACGTAGAAAAGACTCGGAAGTTTTCAGTACTTAGAAAATTTCTGACCTTTTCGGTACTTAGAAAATTTCTGACAATTTCGGTACTTAGAAAAATTCTGCTGTTTTCGGTACTTAGAAAATTTCTGTCGTTTTCGGTACTTAGAAAAATTCTGTCGTTTTCGGTACTTAGAAAAATTCTGCCGATTTCGGTACTTAGAAAAATTCTGTTGATTTTGGTACTTAGAAAATTTCTGACCTTTTCGGTACTTAGAAAATATCTGACGTTTTCGGTACTTAGAAAAATTCTGTCGATTTCGGTACATAGAAAACATTCAGAAGTCTTCGGTACTTAGAAAATTTCTGACGTTTTCGGTACTTAGAAAATTTCTGACGTTTTCGGTACTTAGAAAAATTCTGACGATTTCGATACTTATTAAACATTCAGAAGTTTTCGGTACTTAGAGAATTTCTGACGTTTTCGGTACTTAGAAAAATTCTGCCGATGTCGGTACATAGAAAACATTCAGAAGTCTTCGGTACTTAGAAAATTTCTGACGTTTTCGGTACTTAGAAAATTTCTGACGTTTTCGGTACTTAGAAAAATTCTGACGATTTCGATACTTATTAAACATTCAGAAGTTTTCGGTACTTAGAGAATTTCTGACGTTTTCGGTACTTAGAAAAATTCTGCCGATGTCGGTACTTAGAAAAATTCTTTTGATTTCGGTACTTTGAAAAATTCTGTCTTTTTCGGTACTTTGAAAAGACTAGGAAGTTTGCAGTACTTAGAAAATTTCTGACGTTTTCGGTACTTAGAAAAATTCTTTTGATTTCGATACTTATTAAACATTCAGAAGTTTTCGGTACTTAGAAAAATTCTTCCGATTTCGGTACTTAGAAAAATTCTGTTGATTTCGGTACTTAGAAAAATTCTGTCGATTTCGGTACTTAGAAAAGACTCGGAAGTTTTCAGTACTTAGAAAATTTCTGACCTTTTCGGTACTTAGAAAATTTCTGACAATTTCGGTACTTAGAAAAATTCTGCTGTTTTCGTTACTTAGAAAATTTCTGTCGTTTTCGGTACTTAGAAAAATTCTGTCGTTTTCTGTACTTAGAAAAATTCTGCCGATTTCGGTACTTAGAAAAATTCAGTCGATTTCGGTACTTAGAAAAATTCTGTTGATTTCGGATCTTAGAAAATTTCTGACCTTTTCGGTACTTAGAAAACATTCAGAAGTTTTCGGTACTTAGAAAATTTCTGCTTTTTTCGGTACTTAGAAAACATTCAGAAGTTTTCGGTACTTAGAAAATTTCTGACGATTTCGGTACTTAGAAAAATTCTGCCGATTTCGGTACTTAGAAAACATTCAGAAGTTTTCGGTACTTAGAAAATTTCTGACGTTTTCGGTACTTAGAAAACATTCAGAAGTTTTCGGTACTTAGAAAAATTCTGTCGAATTCGGTACTTACAAAAATTCTATTGATTTCGGTACTTGGAAAATTTCTGCCTATTTCGGTACTTTGAAAAGACTCAGAAGTTTTCAGTACTTAGAAAATTTCTGACGTTTTCGGTACTTAGAAAATTTCTGACGTTTTCGGTACTTAGAAAAATTCTGATGATTTCGGTACTTAGAAAAATTCTGACGATTACGGTACTTAGAAAAATTCTGATGATACCCCCTAATTGACCTATAGGCTTATTTCTTTTTTAGAAAGCTTTTAAGCTTTTTAGAAGGCTTATTTCTTCATTTTAAGCTTCTCAGAACACTTTATTTAAAATAAGCATACATAGTAAACTTTAGGGTCACGCTGTGTACCCTGTAAAATAATACCTGGTCCAATTTAAATATTATGGGTCAATATTAAGGTCTGATATCGCGCCTTGCGTTAGTTAACCATTGAAAGATGTCTTTGCATTTTTAAAGCATTTTAGAACGCTTATTTCTTCATTTTAAGCTTCTCAGAACACTTTATTTCGCATAGGCATACATAGTAAACTTTAGGGTCACGCTGTGTACCCCCTAATTGACTTATAATTATTTCCTGTAGTAGGGTACACTATTACCCTGTAGTATAATACGTGGTCCAATATAAAAATTATAGGTCAAAACTAAGGTCCGATACCGTGCCGTTAGTAAACATTGAAAAGTGTCTTCGAATTTCCTTGTTTTAATGCACTATTTAAAATATACATAGTGTACCCCCTAATTCACCTATAATTATTTCCCGTGGTAGGATACACTAATACCCTGTAATATAATACGTGGTCCAATTTAAAAATTATAGGTCAATATTAAGGTCCGATACCGAGCCGTTATTTAACATAGAAAAATGTCTTTGAATTTTTAAGAAGTTTGCAGTACTTAGAAAATTTCTGACGTTTTCGGGACTTAGAAAAATTCTTTTGATTTCAGTACTTAGAAAAATTCTGACGATTTCGGTACTTAGAAAAATTCTGTTGATTTCGGTACTTGGAAAATTTCTGCCTATTTCGGTACTTTGAAAAGACTCAGAAGTTTTCAGTACTTAGAAAATTTCTGACGTTTTCGGTACTTAGAAAAATTCTGATGATTTCGGTACTTAGAAAAATTCTGACGATTTCGGTACTTAGAAAATTTCTGACCTTTTCGGTACTTGGAAAATTTCTGACCTTTACTTTACTTAGAAAAATTCTGACGATTTCGGAACTTAGAAAAATTCCGACGATTTCGGAACTTAGAAAATTTTGACGATTTCGGAACTTAGAAAAATTCTGATGATTTCGGTACTTAGAAAAATTCTGACGATTTCGGTACTTAGAAAAATTCTGAAGATTACGGTACTTAGAAAAATTCTGATGATACCCCCTAATTGACCTATAGGCTTATTTCTTTTTTAGAAAGCTTTTAAGCTTTTTAGAAGGCTTATTTCTTCATTTTAAGCTTCTCAGAACACTTTATTTGACATAGGCATACATAGTAAACTTTAGGATCACGCTGTGTACCCAGTAAAATAATACCTGGTCCAATTTAAATATTATGGGTCAATATTAAAGTCTGATATCGCGCCTTGCGTTAGTTAACCATTGAAAGATGTCTTTGCATTTTTAAATCATTTTAGAACGCTTATTTCTTCATTTTAAGCTTCTCAGAACACTTTATTTCGCATAGGCATACATAGTAAACTTTAGGGTCACGCTGTGTACCCCCTAATTGACTTATAATTATTTCCTGTGATAGGGTACACTATTACCCTGTAATATAATACGTGGTCCAATTTAAAAATTATAGGTCAATATTAAGGTCCGATACCGTGCCGTTAGTAAACATTGAAAAGTGTCTTCGAATTTCCTTGTTTTAATGCACTATTTAAAATATAGATAGTGTACCCCCTAATTCAAGTATAATTATTTCCCGTGGCAGGATACACTAATACCCTGTAATATAATAGCTTATCCAATTTAAATATTATGGGTCAATATTAAGGTCTGATATTGCGCCTTGCGTTAGTTAACCATTGAAAGATGTCTTTGAATTTTTAAAGCATTTTAGAACGCTTATTTCTTCATTTTAAGCTTCTCAGAACACTTTATTTCGCATAGGCATACATAGTAAACTTCAGGGTCACGCTGTGTACCCCCTAATTGACCTATAATTATTTCCTGTGATAGGGTACACTATTTCCCTGTAATATAATACGTGGTCCAATTTAAAAATTATAGGTCAATATTAAGGTCCGATACCGAGCCGTTATTTAACATAGAAAAATGTCTTTGAATTTTTAAGAAGTTTGCAGTACTTAGAAAATTTCTGACGTTTTCGGGACTTAGAAAAATTCTTTTGATTTCAGTACTTAGAAAAATTCTGAAGATTTCGGTACTTAGAAAAATTCTGACGATTTCGGTACTTAGAAAAATTCTGATGATTTCGGTACTTAGAAAAATTCTGACGATTTCGGTACTTAGAAAACTTCTGACGATTACGGTACTTAGAAAAATTCTGATGATACCCCCTAATTGACCTATAGGCTTATTTCTTTTTTAGAAAGCTTTTAAGCTTTTTAGAAGGCTTATTTCTTCATTTTAAGCTTCTCAGAACACTTTATTTGACATAGGCATACATAGTCAACTTTAGGGTCACGCTGTGTACCCTGTAAAATAATACCTGGTCCAATTTAAATATTATGGGTCAATATTAAGGTCTGATATCGCGCCTTGCGTTAGTTAACCATTGAAAGATGTCTTTGCATTTTTAAAGCATTTTAGAACACTTATTTCTTCATTTTAAGCTTCTCAGAACACTTTATTTCGCATCGGCATACATAGTAAACTTCAGGGTCACGCTGCGTACCCCCTAATTGACCTATAATTATTTCCTGTGATAGGGTACACTATTTCCCTGTAATATAATACGTGGTCCAATTTAAAAATTATGTTTCAATATTAAGGTCTGATATTGCGCCTTGCGTTAGTTAACCATTGAAAGATGTCTTTGAATTTTTAAAGCTTTTAAGAACGCTTATTTCTTCATTTTAAGCGTCTCAGAACACTTTATTTCGCATAGGCATACATAGTAAACTTCAGGGTCACGCTGTGTACCCCCTAATTGACCTATAAATATTTCCTGTGATAGGGTACACTATTTCCCTGTAATATAATACGTGGTCCAATTTAAAAATTATAGGTCAATATTAAGGTCCGATACCGAGCCGTTATTTAACATAGAAAAATGTCTTTGAATTTTTAAGAAGTTTGCAGTACTTAGAAAATTTCTGACGCTTTCGGTACTTAGAAAAATTCTGACGATTTCGGTACTTAGAAGAATTCTGTTGATTTCGGTACTTGGAAAATTTCTGCCTTTTTCGGTCCTTTTAAAAGACTCAGAAGTTTTCGGTTCTTAGAAAATTTCTGACGATTTCGGTACTTAGAAAAATTCTGCCGATTTCGGTACTTAGAAAACATTCAGAAGTTTTCGGTACTTAGAAAATTTCTGCCTTTTTCGGTACTTAGAAAACATTTTGAAGTTTTCGGTACTTAGAAAAATTCTGTCGAATTCGGTACTTAGAAAAATTCTGACGATTTCGGTACTTAGAAAAATTCCGACGATTTCGGTACTTAGAAAATTTTGACGATTTCGGTACTTAGAAAAATTCTGATGAATTCGGTACTTAGTAAAATTCTGACCTTTTCGGTACTTGGAAAATTTCTGACCTTTACGGTACTTAGAAAAATTCTGACGATTTCGGTACTTAGAAAAATTCCGACGATTTCGGTACATAGAAAATTTTGACGATTTCGGTACTTAGAAAAATTCTAATGATTTCGGTACTTAGAAAAATTCTGATGATACCCCCTAATTGACCTACAGGCTTATTTCTTTTTTAGAAAGCTTTTAAGCTTTTTAGAAGGCTTTTTTTCTTCATTTTAAGCTTCTCAGAACACTTTATTTGACATAGGCATACATAGTATACTTTAGGGTCACGCTGTGTTCCCTGTAAAATAATACCTGGTCCAATTTAAATATTATGATTCAATATTAAGGTCTGTTATCGCGCCTTGCGTTAGTTAACCATTGAAAGATGTCTTTGCATTTTTAAAGCATTTTAGAACGCTTATTTCTTCATTTTAAGCTTCTCAGAACACTTTATTTCGCATAGGCATACATAGTAAACTTCAGGGTCACGCTGTGTACCCCCTAATTGACCTATAATTATTTCCTGTGAGAAGGTACACTACCTCTCTGTAATATAATACGTGGTCCAATTTAAAAATTATGGGTCAATATTAAGGTCTGATATTGCGCCTTGCGTTAGTTAACCATTGAAAGATGTCTTTGAATTTTTAAAGCATTTTAGAACGCTTATTTCTTCATTTTAAGCTTCTCAGAACACTTTATTTCGCATAGGCATACATAGTAAACTTCAGGGTCACGCTGTGTACCCCCTAATTGACCTATAATTATTTCCTGTGATAGGGTACACTATTTCCCTGTAATATAATACGTGGTCCAATATAAAAATTATAGGTCAATATTAAGGTCCGATACCGAGCCGTTATTTAACATAGAAAAATGTCTTTGAATTTTTAAGAAGATTGCAGTACTTAGAAAATTTCTGACGTTTTCGGGACTTAGAAAAATTCTTTTGATTTCAGTACTTAGAAAAATTCTGACGATTTCGGTACTTAGAAAAATTCTGATGATTTCGGATCTTAGAAAATTTCTGACCTTTTCGGTACTTAGAAAATTTCTGACGCTTTCGGTACTTAGAAAAATTCTGTCGATTTCGGTACTTAGAAAAATTCTGTTGATTTCGGTACTCGGAAAATTTCTGCCTTTTTCGGTACTTTGAAAAGACTCAGAAGTTTTCGGTACTTAGAAAATTTCTGACGATTTCGGTACTTAGAAAAATTCTGCCGATTTCGGTACTTAGAAAACATTCAGAAGTTTTCGGTACTTAGAAAATTTCTGCCTTTTTCGGTACTTAGAAAACATTCAGAAGTTTTCGGTACTTAGAAAAATTCTGTCGAATTCGGTACTTAGAAAAATTCTGTTGATTTCGGTACTTGGAAAATTTCTGCCTATTTCGGTACTTTGAAAAGACTCAGAAGTTTTCAGTACTTAGAAAATTTCTGACGTTTTCGGTACTTAGAAAAATTCTGATGATTTCGGTACTTAGAAAAATTCTGACGATTTCGGTACTTAGAGAAATTCTGACGATTTCGGTTTTTAGAAAAATTCTGGTGATTTCGGATCTTAGAAAATTTCTGACCTTTTCGGTACTTAGAAAATATCTGACGTTTTCGGTACTTAGAAAAATTCTTACGATTTCGATACTTATTAAACATTCAGAAGTTTTCGGTACTTAGAAAAATTCTGTCGATTTCGGTTCTTAGAAAAGACTCGGAAGTTTTCGGTACTTAGAAAATTTCTGACGTTTTCGGTACTAAGAAAAATTCTGATGATTTTGGTACTTAGAAAAGTTCAGACGATTTCGGTACTTAGAAAAATTCCGACGATTTCGGTGCTTAGAAATTTTCTGCCTTTTTCGGTACTTAGAAAACATTCAGAAGTTTTCGGTATTTTGAAAATTTCAGACGATTTCGGTACTTAGAAAAATTCAGATGATTCGGTACTTTGAATATTTCTGACGTTATCGGTACTCAGAAAATTTCAGACATTTTCGGTACTTAGAAAAATTCTGATGATTTCGGAACTTAGAAAAATTCTGTTGATTTCGGTTCTTGGAAAATTTCTGCCTTTTTCGGTACTTTGAAAAGACTCAGAAGTTTTCAGTACTTAGAAAATTTCTGACGTTTTCGATACTTAGAAAATTTCTGACGTTTTCGGTACTTAGAAAAATTCTGCCGATTTCAGTACTTAGAAAAATTCTGTTGATTTCGGTACTTAGAAAAATTCTGTCGATTTCGGTACTTTGAAAAGACTCGGAAGTTTTCGGTACTTAGAAAATTTTTTGCGTTTTCGGTACTTAGAAGAATTCTTTTGATTTCGGTACTTGGAAAATTTCTGCCTTTTTCGGTACTTTGAAAAGACTCAGAAGTTTTCAGTACTTAGAAAATATCTGACGTTTTCGGTACTTAGAAAATTTCTGACATTTTCGGTACTTAGAAAAATTCTGCCGATTTCGGTACTTAGAAAAATTCTCTTGATTTCGGTACTTGGAAAATTTCTGCCTTTTTCGGTACTTTGAAAAGACTCAGAAGTTTCCGGTACTTAGAAAATTTCTGACGATTTCGGTACTTAGAAAAATTCTGCCGATTTCGGTACTTAGAAAAATTCTCTTGATTTCGGTACTTGGAAAATTTCTGCCTTTTTCGGTACTTTGAAAAGACTCAGAAGTTTTCAGTACTTAGAAAATTTCTGACGATTTCGGTACTTAGAAAAATTCTGCCGATTTCGGTACTTAGAAAAATTCTCTTGATTTCGGTACTTGGAAAATTTCTGCCTTTTTCGGTACTTTGAAAAGACTCAGAAGTTTCCGGTACTTAGAAAATTTCTGACGATTTCGGTACTTAGAAAAATTCTGCCGATTTCGGTACTTAGAAAAATTCTCTTGATTTCGGTACTTGGAAAATTTCTGCCTTTTTCGGTACTTTGAAAAGACTCAGAAGTTTCCGGTACTTAGAAAATTTCTGACGATTTCGGTACTTAGAAAAATTCTGACGATTTCGGTACTTAGAAAAATTCTCTTGATTTCGGTACTTGGAAAATTTCTGCCTTTTTCGGTACTTTGAAAAGACTCAGAAGTTTCCGGTACTTAGAAAATTTCTGACGATTTCGGTACTTAGAAAAATTCTGCCGATTTCGGTACTTAGAAAAATTCTCTTGATTTCGGTACTTGGAAAATTTCTGCCTTTTTCGGTACTTTGAAAAGACTCAGAAGTTTCCGGTACTTAGAAAATTTCTGACGATTTCGGTACTTAGAAAAATTCTGCCGATTTCGGTACTTAGAAAAATTCTCTTGATTTCGGTACTTGGAAAATTTCTGCCTTTTTCGGTACTTTGAAAAGACTCAGAAGTTTTCAGTACTTAGAAAATTTCTGACGATTTCGGTACTTAGAAAAATTCTGCCGATTTCAGTACTTAGAAAAATTCTGTTGATTTCGGTACTTAGAAAAATTCTGTCGATTTCGGTACTTTGAAAAGACTCGGAAGTTTTCGGTACTTAGAAAATTTTTTGCGTTTTCGGTACTTAGAAGAATTCTTTTGATTTCGGTACTTGGAAAATTTCTGCCTTTTTCGGTACTTTGAAAAGACTCAGAAGTTTTCAGTACTTAGAAAATATCTGACGTTTTCGGTACTTAGAAAATTTCTGACATTTTCGGTACTTAGAAAAATTCTGCCGATTTCGGTACTTAGAAAAATTCTCTTGATTTCGGTACTTGGAAAATTTCTGCCTTTTTCGGTACTTTGAAAAGACTCAGAAGTTTCCGGTACTTAGAAAATTTCTGACGATTTCGGTACTTAGAAAAATTCTGCCGATTTCGGTACTTAGAAAAATTCTCTTGATTTCGGTACTTGGAAAATTTCTGCCTTTTTCGGTACTTTGAAAAGACTCAGAAGTTTTCAGTACTTAGAAAATTTCTGACGATTTCGGTACTTAGAAAAATTCTGCCGATTTCGGTACTTAGAAAAATTCTCTTGATTTCGGTACTTGGAAAATTTCTGCCTTTTTCGGTACTTTGAAAAGACTCAGAAGTTTCCGGTACTTAGAAAATTTCTGACGATTTCGGTACTTAGAAAAATTCTGCCGATTTCGGTACTTAGAAAAATTCTCTTGATTTCGGTACTTGGAAAATTTCTGCCTTTTTCGGTACTTTGAAAAGACTCAGAAGTTTCCGGTACTTAGAAAATTTCTGACGATTTCGGTACTTAGAAAAATTCTGACGATTTCGGTACTTAGAAAAATTCTCTTGATTTCGGTACTTGGAAAATTTCTGCCTTTTTCGGTACTTTGAAAAGACTCAGAAGTTTCCGGTACTTAGAAAATTTCTGACGATTTCGGTACTTAGAAAAATTCTGCCGATTTCGGTACTTAGAAAAATTCTCTTGATTTCGGTACTTGGAAAATTTCTGCCTTTTTCGGTACTTTGAAAAGACTCAGAAGTTTTCAGTACTTAGAAAATTTCTGACGATTTCGGTACTTAGAAAAATTCTGCCGATTTCGGTACTTAGAAAAATTCTCTTGATTTCGGTACTTGGAAAATTTCTGCCTTTTTCGGTACTTTGAAAAGACTCAGAAGTTTCCGGTACTTAGAAAATTTCTGACGATTTCGGTACTTAGAAAAATTCTGCCGATTTCGGTACTTAGAAAAATTCTCTTGATTTCGGTACTTGGAAAATTTCTGCCTTTTTCGGTACTTTGAAAAGACTCAGAAGTTTCCGGTACTTAGAAAATTTCTGACGATTTCGGTACTTAGAAAAATTCTGACGATTTCGGTACTTAGAAAAATTCTCTTGATTTCGGTACTTGGAAAATTTCTGCCTTTTTCGGTACTTTGAAAAGACTCAGAAGTTTCCGGTACTTAGAAAATTTCTGACGATTTCGGTACTTAGAAAAATTCTGCCGATTTCGGTACTTAGAAAAATTCTCTTGATTTCGGTACTTGGAAAATTTCTGCCTTTTTCGGTACTTTGAAAAGACTCAGAAGTTTTCAGTACTTAGAAAATTTCTGACGATTTCGGTACTTAGAAAAATTCTGCCGATTTCAGTACTTAGAAAAATTCTGTTGATTTCGGTACTTAGAAAAATTCTGTCGATTTCGGTACTTTGAAAAGACTCGGAAGTTTTCGGTACTTAGAAAATTTTTTGCGTTTTCGGTACTTAGAAGAATTCTTTTGATTTCGGTACTTGGAAAATTTCTGCCTTTTTCGGTACTTTGAAAAGACTCAGAAGTTTTCAGTACTTAGAAAATATCTGACGTTTTCGGTACTTAGAAAATTTCTGACATTTTCGGTACTTAGAAAAATTCTGCCGATTTCGGTACTTAGAAAAATTCTCTTGATTTCGGTACTTGGAAAATTTCTGCCTTTTTCGGTACTTTGAAAAGACTCAGAAGTTTCCGGTACTTAGAAAATTTCTGACGATTTCGGTACTTAGAAAAATTCTGCCGATTTCGGTACTTAGAAAAATTCTCTTGATTTCGGTAATTGGAAAATTTCTGCCTTTTTCGGTACTTTGAAAAGACTCAGAAGTTTTCAGTACTTAGAAAATTTCTGACGATTTCGGTACTTAGAAAAATTCTGCCGATTTCGGTACTTAGAAAAATTCTCTTGATTTCGGTACTTGGAAAATTTCTGCCTTTTTCGGTACTTTGAAAAGACTCAGAAGTTTCCGGTACTTAGAAAATTTCTGACGATTTCGGTACTTAGAAAAATTCTGACGATTTCGGTACTTAGAAAAATTCTCTTGATTTCGGTACTTGGAAAATTTCTGCCTTTTTCGGTACTTTGAAAAGACTCAGAAGTTTCCGGTACTTAGAAAATTTCTGACGATTTCGGTACTTAGAAAAATTCTGCCGATTTCGGTACTTAGAAAAATTCTCTTGATTTCGGTACTTGGAAAATTTCTGCCTTTTTCGGTACTTTGAAAAGATTCAGAAGTTTCCGGTACTTAGAAAATTTCTGACGATTTCGGTACTTAGAAAAATTCTGCCGATTTCGGTACTTAGAAAAATTCTCTTGATTTCGGTACTTGGAAAATTTCTGCCTTTTTCGGTACTTTGAAAAGACTCAGAAGTTTCCGGTACTTAGAAAATTTCTGACGATTTCGGTACTTAGAAAAATTCTGCCGATTTCGGTACTTAGAAAAATTCTCTTGATTTCGGTACTTGGAAAATTTCTGCCTTTTTCGGTACTTTGAAAAGACTCAGAAGTTTTCAGTACTTAGAAAATTTCTGACGATTTCGGTACTTAGAAAAATTCTGCCGATTTCGGTACTTAGAAAAATTCTCTTGATTTCGGTACTTGGAAAATTTCTGCCTTTTTCGGTACTTTGAAAAGACTCAGAAGTTTCCGGTACTTAGAAAATTTCTGACGATTTCGGTACTTAGAAAAATTCTGCCGATTTCGGTACTTAGAAAAATTCTCTTGATTTCGGTACTTGGAAAATTTCTGCCTTTTTCGGTACTTTGAAAAGACTCAGAAGTTTCCGGTACTTAGAAAATTTCTGACGATTTCGGTACTTAGAAAAATTCTGACGATTTCGGTACTTAGAAAAATTCTGCCGATTTCGGTACTTAGAAAAATTCTGACGATTTCGGTTTTTAGAAAAATTCTGGTGATTTCGGATCTTAGAAAATTTCTGACCTTTTCGGTACTTAGAAAATATCTGACGTTTTCGGTACTTAGAAAAATTCTGTCGATGTCGACTTACTTAAAAAGCTTGGGCACCCCTACAATAAGTTATTGTGTTTTTTCCGGCGGAAATTATATATACTATATGTTTCCCTGAAGGACAGAAATCAAGGGAATGTTGACTTTCACTGGTGAATGTCGACGGTCTCACAGTTTCTTTGGTGAATGTCCGAAATATTTGTTATTTTGTATTTGATATAATTTATTCGTTGATATTATTATATTTATTCGATATTTTGATATCTGCTGAGAATAGATTAGGAGAAAAATCAATGTTCGAAGTATTGGTTAACTGCTTGCTGGGCAGTAGTATTTTACATTAGAAATCATCAGTGTAGTCTATACTGGGCAAATGTTGGTCGGGCAGTGCCACTGATTATCGGAATTATTATATTTAAATTTAAAAAAAAGAATTATTTTTTTTAAATAAAATAAAACATTTTTCATGCTAAAAAATTAATAAACAAATATTTTATTGAAGACTTTATGAATTCAAAATATAAAACTATACATTTTTCTGTTTAAAAAATCAAAATAGGAAATAGAATGCACTCTCGATATCTTCAAGTTGAAGTGACGCTAAAAGAATTTCGAGACAGAAAGTTTTCGAGATAACGAATTCTAATATGTTCTAAATATATGTTCTAAATATGTTGCTCAAAATATGTTCTAAAAAGCAGAAAAATAATGTTCCAAAAAATATTACTCTAAAAAGTAGAGACGTGAAATATAAGAATAGCTATGAATAAGTATGTAAAGATAGTTGACAATGAGTTTAAATGCGACAGTGATAATTTTATTTTTAAAAATAAGACAAAAGTAATTATGCATCAAGTAGAAAAGAATTGGTTTACAATAAACTTACATAGCGATTTTTTTGAAAAAATTCAATTTCTGTTTTGAAAAAAATTGGACAAAACAAGGTTTTAAGAAGAAACTTATTCGACGTAGGGATACAAATTAACATTAGGTGGATATATAGTGCCAAAGGGGAAAAATATTTGTCAGTAGACATGGTCATTTCATCGACAATGTCATTTCGTCGAAAGGGTCATTTCATGGACAATGACATTCGTCGAGATCATTTCCTCGACAGGTTCATTTCATCAACAGGGTTATTTCATGGATAATATCATTTCGTCGACAGGATCATTTCATCAACAGGGTCATTTCGTCGACAATGTCATTTCGTCGACAGGGTCATTTCGTTGATAGTGTCATGCGTAATTCTAAAACTATTTTAGAGATTTAATCTAAATATTTTTATTATTAATTAGAAAAATGCTATTATTTAAGTTTTATACTAAAGTAAAATTCTTTATTGCTGTGTATTGTTCCAATTGCACTAAAAGAAGTTCGCTTTGTAAATTAATTGATAAGTGATTGAGAAGCGTTTAATCGAAAACGGTTGATGTATCAAAATCTACTTTTCTATATCTAAATCGTAATAGCTCGAAACTTATTTACCGGGTAGGTAAGGTTAATTATTAATCATCAATTAAATATTTTTATTTTTTATCCGGATCGGTATAACTTCAGAACATTACCAAGCATGATATCCGGACCGTGGTCAACAGTTAATGTAGTGTGATGTTAGCAATCAAATTATTTTTAATATCAAATCAAATGAATAAAATAAGATATTCTTAGAATTAAAAGTAATAAAAGTATATTACAATGAAAATTTAGACACTATTTCAAGGAGGGAAAAGCTAAATTTATTGCTGTTAAAATTTGCAATATTTTTACATGCATTTTAACAAAAACATAGACTTCAGTCAAATTCTCACAGAAATGAACATAATCATAGACCTAATAATTAGATCTGCATTAAAAAATGAAAAAAATCTAGTTTTTTTTATGGTGGAAAAGTAATTTCTTAATGTTCACTTTAATTGCAATTTAAACTTTTTATTCAGAATCTTTAACATTAGGACAGAAATGTGCTTATTCGAACAATCGAACTCAGTCTTAGTTTCGTTACCACTATTAGAGTTTTCGAAGAACTACAGGAACGCAAACATCATGTTAGATATTTACCGAGGCGGTTGTAGACTCCTACAATATTTAGGAACACAGGTGCAAAGTTGCAAGCGTGTTAGTGTTTGCTCTTCACAAAATAATTTTTTTCTATGGATAGTGAATTTATAATAGTATTAATTATTAAATTCTAATATAATATTATTAAATTATACCATTATTATTATAATTAAGTATAATTTAATAAGAAAAACAATAGTAGTAAATAAATGATGAATTAATGCCTTTTTATTTGCTGGATTTAAATTAGACACATTTTGTTTAAAAGAAAATGAACAAATAATCAAACCTGGAATTTAAACGTAAGAATAAATAACTCTACAAAAAAGAAAAGAAAAATCTTGCAATTAAAATTTGATTAATTTTTGACTAATTCAGTTGCTCAAATTTATAACTGATTTTCTGTGCAGGATGAAAACACAATTTTCAAATGCTTTCTGATCTCTATTAGCAGAACTTATCACCAATAAAAATTTCGATTATTTTTTGCGTGAACAAGCCAGGAGACTCAAAACTAAAATGTAGAAAAAATGAAAATCAAAAATGTATATATATTTAAAATATTATGTTTGTTCAGTAGACCAAAAATGAGAAAAAAATTTCACGCATTGCAAAAACCACAAGGACAAAATTTCACAATAAACTTGTATCAATATTCAAAATTCCCCTTTTTTCGTTTTGGTGACAAAAATTAACATTTCTTTTTCAGTACACTTATCAAACATGATGTTTAAAAACATTTCCGATTACACTTTTCAAAGAACTTTCCTGAGTGCTCGCCTTTAAAATATATACTCTCACTGCAAATTTTACAAATTTAAATAAATTTTTATTCTCAGGAAAATCGAAAAGAAAAGCATTTTAATATTTGAGTAAAAAAATAAGCTTGCTAAACTTATTTTAATTAAACTTTAATGAGAATAAAGTCAGATGCATATGGATAACTCTCCTCAATTATAAACTTAAAAGTCAATTTATTTGTTATATCTTAATAAGTTGCATTTTTTTCCCAAATGTTTTATATCATAAAAACCAATTAGACAGGTTTCCTCCCCTACTCTGATTTGGAACCATTTTTTACCCTATCATTTCGATTGCATCGCATACCGAGGATGTGCAGTCATTTTGAGTTTTTTTTTTTTTTTTTTTTTTTTTTTTTTTGCATAAGGAAGTTTATTTTATGAGGTAGAAGAACTTATAAATGTTTGGAGAGCACATAGGATAAAATACATATTAAGCATTAAAACGTTATAAATAATTTATTAAATAAGAAATAAAATAAACTGGAAATGCGAGAACAAGATTTTTGTTTCAAATATTTCATTTAAATTTCACAAGAATTGTCAGAAACTTCCCTCTTCAGCAGCATAGCTGACAAAGACATGAGGAAGAAGGTTAGAAAAATTTTTTTTATCAACAATATTTCCCAATATGTTTTCCAAGTTGGATTTTCATTTTATTTTTGCATGAATCCACATGCATTTTTTTCAAGATTTTTATAATACTAGGAAGTTTTGCCCCTGCTCACTTCGCTCACCAACCTTTGTAATAACCACTCATACAACTTAGTTTGTTTTTTCCTATACCAATATTTTTTTAAAGAGAAAATATATTAATATTGAAATTTTATGTACGAAAATTTTGTTAATATGTGAATAGTAACAAAATTAATGATTACTTGCGTATGAAAAAAAATCAACCGAGCTTGAAAAAATAAATATATAAACACAGGACATATATAAATTCTTGATAAAACAAGAAGTAACTTTACAAGATAACTATCTAAAAGATTTGTGTTCTTCGGTTTAAATTCTTTGTAATCACCACCATTGTCATCATCGTAAAAGCTTGCTCCTTTTCTTTTTTTTGGACAAGATTTTAAACTGTATTAATGCGTATTACTCCATGTGGGGGGAACATTATATAAATATAATTTTCTTTTTATCGGCAAAGAATATTTACAGCTGAAATGGCCTCTTAACGAAAAGACCTTGTCATTGAAATTACCTAACTACCACGTGGTTTCATTATCTCATAGATTCATTATATACTGTCTTTTATTCCTTGCTAATTTAACCCGTCATTCACTCCCTACATCAAGAATCATTCACATGAATTAATCTTAGAAATAAATGTGTTAATTTATGACTAGAAAAAAATTGTGTAATATGCAACTTAAATGTGTAAAATACAACAAATGTTTCGTTTCTGCAACGTGATGTGAATAGAGGAGTAGGCAATTTTCAACTAAAAGGTTTCTTTTCTGTTAACTTCATACTATTAAGATTTTGCATCAGGCTAGGTTTAAAAAAATTCATCACAAATATACTAAATTACAAAGAAGTGCCCACACACCAACATTTAACCCCTCTTGCCCCTAAAAAGGTATTTATCGGTTAAGTTGGAAGACGAGACAGATAGAAAAAAGAAAGGAAAAAGTAGCAAATAGAAACAAAAAAGAGAAGAAGATAAAAAGAAATATGAAGGAAAAAAAAGAAACGATTATTCTATTTGTTAGGGCATTTGATTAAAAAGTATCCAGAGCTAATTGGCCAAGTTTAGTTGTGGTTGTTGCTTACCATTGCATAATTTTGTCATTTTTTCATGAAAACTATTTCAGGATTTCCTCGTATTCTTCTAGAACATTAATGAGGTTGGTTGCCTTCTGTTTCAACTTTGGATTCTTATGGATAGATTTCTTCCAGGCTATGAGGAATTCTAGCTTTGGTTGTTTAAAGTGGTAGGATGTGGTAAGCGGACATTCTATTGCATAATGCCACACTGTTCCTACTCCTCCACAGGCACATGTATTGTGAGTTGCCAGGCAGAATCGCTTTAGATACGCTTTAAAGGGGCCATGCTCTGTAAAGAAGAGGATTAGCTGCTTAACAAAGAAGTGCAAGGGATAACGTTTAACGTAAAAAAAAATCATAAAACTAGTTTCAAAATTACGCATGACTTTGCCTACGAAATAACCTTTTCTTTGTCAACGAAATGGCCTTGTCAATGAAATGATCCCGTCGACGAAATGATCTTGCCGATGAAATGACCTAGTTGGCGTAATATCGATGAAATGACCTTGTCGACGAAATAAATGACCTTGCCGATGAATTGACCCTGTCGAGGAAACGCCCTGTCGTCGAAATGACGTAGTCGATGATGTGATTGTCGATGTGAATGCGACCCATATATTATAACCGTCGTTGAGGGCCGGGATAGCCTGTCGGCAGGGCGCTGGGGCCATGTTCGTGGGTTCGAACCCCACCGGCCGAAGACTCCCCGTGTAGATGATTGTGACTGATGCACGTTAAATATCTCGAGTCTCTTGGAGCCTGATCCAGGTTCCCATAGCAAATCTTCTGGGGGTACTGAATTGGAGATTGATCGTTCTCTGATTCAGGTCAAAATTACGATCCGTGGATGTATGAATGAGTCACACCCACGTATGGGTGTGGCAGAAGTCGAATTCTTGGCCAAGAACAATCGCACCCCTCTGCCTTAACAGGCATATGCCAACAACAACAACCGTTGTTGAACAGCCGACCCAATTTTGCGCTTACGACTACTAACGTTCAACTGCGCAGCCTTGTAATTTTCAACCAATCCAGAAGCCAAGGAGTCCCCTGGGTCAATGCCCCCAGAGGTATGATTCGTTATGGGAACATGGAGGAATTTGTGACCCGACAGATGTAGCGTGCATTAGTCTTTGGCAGACACGGATCGAATCCACGACCTCTTGGTCATGGGCCCAGAGCTTTGCCAATTAGGCTAACCCGGCCCCCCTATTTTGAGTGTCAAGTTACGTACGAAGTACGTAACTTAATAAATCGCCTGTATTAATTCATTAGCATATTTAAGATTCGGCATTCAGGTCATTAACGTTGATACATAGTACGTGTAAATCCGATCAGTAGATCAAAAGTTATTCAGGGTGTTTGCTTTTTTTATTTTGCACACTGTACTTTTGTTTTAAAGAATATTTGGACTTAAAACTAATCTTTGTAAAATTGGAATGTTTCAAAACAGTTAAAGTGCTTTATTACTGAGAATTCTTTTGAATTGCAAAATAAATGATTTTTTCAAAAATAAAACACTTTAAAGATTACCATTAGTGAATTTCGTATGAAATACGGTCAAAAGTGAACAATTCAGAATTTTTATCCAACCCTAGAATTCTGTTCGTTGTGTATACTTCAATTTTTTTCTGTGTGATTATCATAGATGCAGTGCCCGCGCTACTCGAGTCAAAAATATTGATGGTAACAATCAATAATTCCATCATAAACCATTACATTTTTGATGGTAACGAACATAAGAAACCATCACCCCAATGTAAGAATTTGGTCTGATTTATGATGTCCTGCATAAGAATAGCAACTTGTTTTGATATTTCGTTCAAGTTGAACCATCAGAAATTTCCATCATAGTTTACTAGAAATCAAATGTTGAGACGATCATGAAAAACCATCATCTCAATGTAAGAATTCGGATTGATTTATGATGGTCTAATATAAAAAACAAACAAATTGTTTTGATGGTTTCCAGAGATCCATCAAGAATTCCCAACCATGGATTGATGGTTCATAAGAATCAAACTTCTCTCGATGGTAAACCATCATAGTATTAAAGTAGCACTTTCCATCAGGGAATGATGGAAATTTGTTGGCATATCAAAAACCATGAACGAAACATGTTGGATGATGGTGTCCATCAAATGATGTTGGTCAAATGATGCTAGAGCGACCACTATCATCCCAATGTAGGAATTCAGATTAATTTATGATGGTCCAATATAAAAAAAACACAAATTGGTTTGATTCCTGAGAACCAACAAGAATTCCCATTAAGCTATCATGAAACCATCGAGGATCATCATGGATTGTTGTTTCATGAGAATAAAACTTCTCTTGATGGTTCACCATCATAAATTTAAGTAGCATTTTTTCATCATGGATTGATGGAAGCTTGTGGGCATATCAAAAACCATGAACACATAATAAAAAATATTGGATGATGGTAACCATCATAAATCGTACTGAAACCAACATAAACCATCAAAATGTTTTGATGGAACCATCAAGAATTTCGACTTGGGTAAGCATTCGGCACTTCGCAAAATGCAATGAAATCGTAAATTTGGCGAATAAAATTGTGTTTCGGCAAAAGTATTGACTAAGGATTTTTTCCACTAGAAAGACAAATATATATTTTACTCTATCCTCAAAACTGCGTCAAAATGAATTTTTCTAAAAAAAAAAATCAGTATTTTTATTTGATTGCAGTCACATATTCGTTAGAAACGCTGCATAACCAATTAGAACTGAGTCCAAAATCCTGATACAAGCTATCGTAAAATAGTTTGCTATGAGGAAAAAAATTAATAATAAAAAATTGTTAAGACTTGCATTTGGCGAAGACTTTCGAAAATGAGCGAATACTGTTGATATTTGGCAAATTTACTGGCTAAATATTTTAAATCCTTAGCGAGGGACCTGAAGATGTACCTAGTACCTGGTAATTATTTGTTGCCAGGCAAGATTTTCAGATAAAAGTATTTTAATATTTGATTTCTAGTCTCGTCCTCTGAGTTGACCAATTTTACAGAGTATCCAGTGCATGGTAGCACTCATTTATGCAAGCATATTCAAAACTATAGTATTCTTAATACTATTCCTAAAGATAATTTGTAATTTTGAAAATATTCTCCCACTTTCTAAGTGGTCAAAGCTGAAATAACTGGTCTTATTTCACTTTAATGCAGAATTTTAATTCACGGAAACTTCAGTAAAGTGGTACCCTTTGGAAAGCATATTTGCTTAAGAGATCAACTTAGAAGAACATGCAGATCCAGAAGTCTAATACTTAAAATAATGTGAATATTAACTAAATAAAAATAGGGAATTGCATTGATATTTATTTAAAGTTGATAATGAATGAAATTAAAAGATAACTATCGAAAATTACGATGCATGTGTTTTACTCTCATGCTAAATTTTTCTTGCAAATTAGAGGTTTTTATTACCTCAGCTTAGTGTTTCATGGAAGTATAATGGATAACAGTTTATTGGATTTTCATACATTTGCAAGCTTGTGTGATCAATTTAGGCTTATAAACCTTTGTCAAAATGAAGGACAGCACGAAGATACATCCAGTGTAAAAGCGGGATTCGAACCCGCTACCTTCACGCTTTGCTCAGTGTTTGGTGGAAAATACCGATAACTTTCTATTTTCCCCCTGATCTGTTATAATTTGACCAATCTTTAACAACCAGTCTATCTAGCTCGAACCCACTATCTATATCTCTACTCGAAACCGTTATCATTTGAAAAATTTCCGATCACATTCTTTTCCGATATGTACTCGAACCCACTAACTTTTTCCTGGTGCTTAAACCAACTATACCAGTCTCTTTTGACCAATATTTGAACCCATTACCTTTTCAATCTTTCTGTCATTAAACTAATTTCGAACCTTTTTTTTTAAATGCTCAGACCCACTATCTTTCAATCCGTAAGTGAACCAGCTGTAATTTGATGAAATTTCAAAACTAGTCTCTTTTAATCCGGTGATAGCGGATTGCTCTAATGGTTTTCTAAAACCTGGTGGACTGCGTTGCTAACTTATTAAGCCCCTTGAGAAGGGTTGGAGTGGTGAGCTCAAAACAACCCTTGTGACCATCCCTCTTACTTCAATCATGCAGTAAAATAATTTCTGATAAAATAGTGGTTTCGCCTATAATAATCGTCAGAAGCAAGTATGAGGTGGGAGGATATAGTGCTACTCCATTTTTGGTCAATTATGCAATTTTCATTTAATAGTAATTTTTTATGTTTTAAATAGCTTTTACTTCAGCAATTTTAAAATACAAACTATATTTAAAAGCTGAAAGAAACTTTTTGTCAATTTCAAGGTGACAAGGGATTTTTGAAGTTTTGAAAAAAGGTTTTCAATTTGCACAATGCGATTTTTTTCGAGAATATTGGGAATATTCGAGAAAAAACAAAAAAAAGCATTTGATGCCCTCTTGTCTCTTTTTGGATAAAAAGTTAAAAAACGAATAAAAAAAAGCATCTTTGCATCTCTTGTCGCCTTAAGTTTGTTAAAAAGTGCAAGTTCTGGGTGCAATACTAAATTTTAATTAAATTGCAAGAACCTTACTTTAAAGTGGTAACATTTAAATGAATTTTAAACCAATCTATATGAACCTAACTTCTGCATATTATTTTTTCAAAAAAATATGCACAGAAAATGTTTGAATTTTTACCGTTCTTCTACTGAAAAGTTAATAATTACAACGCTCACCAGAAGCTGCGGTTTGCAAAAATCATACCTATTTGATTTATATCAGATTTTTTTTTAAAGTTACCTTCTATAGCATCTGACAAAAGATTTTAATAAGACTTAATATTGTTTAAAAATAATGTAACTAAAACAGTTATTATTTCTTGTAAAAATGGAGGAAGTTATTATTATATACTAATCACCGAGTTGAGAAAAATCGCAGATGTATTTTTCAAGCTCAACTTGCTGACGACTGCTAAAAATTGGAAGACAATTTTTCAACTGGATACCCAAATGAAGAGTAAATTAGTTCAGATCAGAAAACATAACTGGAAAAAAATTGTCACTTTGGATTAAGCAAGTCTTAATACAGGCTAACTTCAGATTTAATAAGCTATAAAAACACTGCATTTTAAATAACAAAAAACTAAATGGGTATAATTGAAATATGTTTCTAGTCAGAAAGTTATTTTAAATATATTTAATGGAGGATTACAATTTAAAAGTTTCATATCCATCTTATTCGCATTCACAGTAATCATAATTTACAGGCATATCCATTTCGATATTTCTTTGTTAAAAATCCTCATTATCATTAAAATCTGGTTTAAAAGAATCACTCCCTAAATATTGTATTTATTAATTTTATAGAAGAAAAAAATATTTTATAATTAATTTAAATTTTTTTTTAATCGATATCTTTTTTAATTTGTTTAAATTATTGATTTATTTGTTTTAAAATAATAATTTAAATCAATACATTTTTTAAATTCAATGCATATGCCTTTTATTATTTCGTAGTAAAAATTAGCTCCTTAAAAATCAATGATTATCAATAATCAATGAGTATTCATAATCAATGAAATCAGACTTTTCAAAAAATCACACTTTTAAGAATGTATTTATTAATTACATTATATGAAAATATTTTAATCTTAAATAGTAATTTTTTTTACTAAGTATGTTCATATTAAATGTTATGAAAGGAAAATTAAGTTTGTTTAAGTTAATGTTTTTTTTAAAAAAAAATCGCAGCTGATTTAAATCAGTCATTTTTTTTAAAAAAATCAAACGATTTAAATCATGAATATATTCAAAATGCATTATTTTCTAGTTTTAAATCTAATCTTGACTGCAAACTCAAATTTAGTCCTGGCATATTATATTTCGATATATTTTTCGCAGTGCCCGATCACCCATTAGGCCATGACCCCCTTAAAATGGATTTTTTTGAAAATAAATTTCAAAAAAATACGAAAAACAATGATTTAAAAAAATAAAAAATTTCAAATAAATATTAAATGAATACGATAATTTTGTTACGTAATGTTAATCATATTTATTTATTACTTATTTTAGTTATTATTTATAAGTATTATTATAGTTAATGTATCATAAGATTTATAAATATAACCTGGATGATCTGCTTGCACCTGAGAGTACACCTGACTAATTTTATCTGGTTTTATTTTTTAAACTTTTGGTTTACTGGTTTTAATTTCAATATTTGCTTTTGGTATTTTACCTCGTCACTTACCGTTTCCTTGACTATGTTCTCCCCTTGACCTGAAATCTTCATTACACGTAGGACATTCGAAATGAAATTTTGATCTTGGTGAACACCCTCTGTCTTACCTGGTATCATCTTTGAGTGTTTATCCTTTTTAGAGATACTTTGGTTTACCTTAGAACACTTTTAATCTTAGAGGCACTTAGCCTTGAATGGGGGACACTTTAACTTTTAGTCGACTATTTTAATTATTCTATTCTTATTTGCATTTAATGTGATTTTTCATATTTTTACTATTTGATGTTTTACCTAACCTTACTTATTTTATATGTTTTTACCTGTATTTTTGACACTTTTACTGTTGGTTAATTTTATTCACTTAGATGTTTTAATCACTTTAAATTTTTATTGTTTTCTTTTATCATCTTTTCGATTTTGGGATTTTTCCTATGTGTATCGATCGTTTTAGTTTCGATTTTACTTTTCTGTAGTTTTGTTGTGTTTAGTTCACGTGAAGTTTGAAACCCCTATCCACAAACTCCTTCAGGGGTAGATCGTTTACTATTAGTCTTACACGAAGATGATTAATACACTATATATTTGATCTATACAAACATCATTATTTAATAAATTCTTGCAGCTAGTGTTATTTGATTAGTATTATATCCCACAATTAATGAAACCAAAATAATTCTAATAGTTATCTAACCTACGACCATCAGGGTGCGTAGCCAAAACTTTCAACAAAAAATAAGCACCTTTAGAGTTAAATTTTAAGCATTAAAAGAATATTTTAAGCACTATATACATTAACCAAATTGTTTTCAAAGACTTTACATGTTCATGACAAAAATAATTAGTTTCTAACAAAGAACTCTTTTCTTAATTATATTAGCCATTATAGAAAGATCAAGAGGTTTTTCGGTTCAAATCAGAGGGTGAAAATGAAGCCTGAAATGGAGATTATCATGCGAAATGCAAAAGCTGCACATGAAAGTGCAAAAATTTCACCGATCTCAGCTTAGTAGACGCACGTGCAAACTCGCAAGTATTTCATCCAACGTGTAAAATGATTGGCTCTTTCATAAGCTATGGACCCACGGTACGCCGAAATGAATTTTGGTTGTGTGAAATGTACAAAAAAATTGAATAGAAAAAATATGAAAAACACGCTTTTGCAAATTACCTCGCGAAAGTAGACGTGGTAAAGAAAAATTCTCATTTTTGAAAAGGGAAAAATAAGCACTTTTTAATGCCACCCAATAAAAAGCACCAATAATAACGCTACGCACCAGGATCGAATTATAAGTACTCGAAGGCACAATCAGTATTAGTACTTGATTTCATTAATACTTTATATTTATACCGGATTCCTCACTCAGGGTTTTTCAGTCTACATCACGGTTTTTATCATCTTTTATTAATTTCATTATTATTGCTGGAATTCATTTAATATTTGTTACCAGGGAGGAATTAATCAGTCTTTGAGAATGGTAACATTGTCTCATACAATATTGTTCACATTAAAATAAATGAGACATTGGTGAAATTAATTATGTTTTGTACCTACCTAAAACCTTTACCTCAGTTGTTTTAAGCATTAGAATTGTTACAGAATTTGTAATAATAAATTTTAGTACTAATCTGTTTTTAAAATTTACTAAAAACGGTGATTTAAAATTAATCTAACTTCTTTTAACAGAATATAACCAGGCTAAATAGACTCCAGTTTGCAAAACACTGATGTCTCAGTTTATTCTTCCAATATTTAGAATTAAAGCAAATTTAGTCTGCGATAACTTATTTTATATCGTATTTTTCCTTTTAATTTAGTTAATAGATTCACCATTTCTAATTTTAACTGTTGTTTTTAGCATTAGCTTGCTGATATTACATATCTTACTCCTAAGCACTCACCTCTTTTTAGCGAAGATATATTTCCACAATAAGCTGTCCCCTTTACCAATTTTTTATGAATTAAATTTTACAGTAGAGTCTAACTTCAATAAATATGTCTAAAAAGAACCCAATTACTTCCCTATTCAGCTAAAATGTTTTTCTTCTGTTGTAAAAATGAAACACACACAAAATAATTTTTTAATTACATCACTGGCTTAGCATATTCATAGTAATAAAATATAAGATCTGTTATAGTAATCAGGAGGCTTAACCTAAAGAGGCATGTTGATTTACCGTTGAGCCTTTTGTCAATAATAAGATTACTATTATACATTGATGCAGCTTATTTTTTGTGTGCATCGTATTACAAACCTATAGAGTATAAGACAGTAAAAGAAAATTTCCTAAAAGTATGGTTCAGAAGATGTCTTTAAACATGGTTTACAATCGACTAATCTTCTCTATTACCAAATGCGAGTGCTTGAGACCAAGTCCAAACTAAGCAGGATGATTCAACTACTAATAGGTTTAGTGGGCACTGTTGAAAATATTACGTCACATCATTTTCCGGAGGTTGATTTAGAACATGCACCGGTGAGGTAACTTGGCAAATAGTGGTCCACCATTCCCAATGGATTAACTCTAAAATCAGGCGCCGGGTGGACATTTTCGGAGATATCTTCTGTATCAATCGTCGTTGGCTACTGGAGTTCTTCAATAAATGTCTGAAAGCGGGAACTTTTCCAAAAATAATGGAAAATTATATAACGTGGTCGCCCTTATTGGTAAACTAAAGAGATATCTAAGATTGCCTGAATCCTATAGGCTCATCACCCTTGTCTTGGTCTGGGGCAAGATTCTAGATGATTACCAAGAGACTAGTCTATTATCTAACTAACTAACTAACTCAGTGGCGCGACAGCCCATTAAGAGGGCCAAGGCCGACTGTGCCCATCTCAGTTTTCTTGACCTTGGGCTCTGGGGTGCAGGAGCATATGTTCCGGTCAGGTGGTCAGCCGAACGCGGAACCTCCAGTGTTAGTTCCCAAGCATGCTTGGTACTCATTTTATCGACCCACTGAAGGGATGAAAGGCTGAGTCGGCCTTGCCCGGCCCAAGGATCGAACCAAGGACCTGTGGCACGGCAGCGCGAAGCGCTACCACTCAGTCTATTATCTAGTATCTTCAAATTAATTGATTCGGTAGAGGACGGATGTCTTAGTAGACTTTCGTTACAGCAGCTGAACACCCATGTTGAGGAAGATGTTATCGAAGATGTCAACTTTCACCTCAAATCCATCAATTTCGCATTAGATACTACAACTTCTTCTGATCACTTCTTATTAAATTTTAATTTGTGTTGGCAACGTATCAAACTTTTCCACAGATTTAACTCCTTTTGTGACAGACCCTGTAACAAAAAGTATATTTTGAATAACTTTTTTAAAATATTACTACAGTTATTTAAATCAAAACTATTATCAAAAAGAATTATGACTTTTTTTCCAAATTACTTACTCTAATGTTTGAAAATAAGCAAAAAACCGACTATGCTGTTCCAACGATTTTCTATACCATTTGAAGGCTAATTTAAAACTTGTGCATTTATAGTCAAAAATTATTTATAGCTTGTTTCATCCATTACTTTTTATTAGCTGTTGAAGTTAAAAGCTTTTGGTTGAGAAGAAAACATACATTTTAAAGTAAAATTCAAACTTGTGTGATTAGAAAAAAATTCAACGTTGCTCATTAGGCTAATGGTGTCGTAATATGGATTAATGCTTGTGAAAAAAGTAAGGATTTTGGTTTGTAGCTCAGAAATTAGCTAAAATGTCTCCTAACCACAAATTTTTTAAGCGGGGTAGCTAACAAAAATTTTTGATGGGTGAATGATTTCCCAAAACGATTTAATAAATGGAGACGGAATTCAAATATCTGTTTTTTTTTGGTTATAAATTCTCTAAATTTGGTTTGGGTTATAACTTCTTTCTTATTTATTCATTTATTTCATAAATACCAGAACATGAAAAAAAAAGTCCTTGGTATCAAGATAATTTAAACTTTTGTTTATGGTAGTTAAATCTTGAAAACTTTTCTGACATAAGATTTTTATGGGAAAAAAAGCTACAGCACCATAACAGAATCCAGTAAAGTGGTGCATTTTCAAAAACTCATATTTCTCTAATAGCATGATATATATTAACAATTCTTGCACTGTTACCAGTAACGTTAGTGAAAGGTGAAAGAATTAACGCCCCTCCCTCGTGATAACGTAAGTGAAAGAATTAACGCTGAGTAAAATTTCTTCAAAAGTATCTTTCTTCATAATTATATTATTCCACAATAATACTGGCTATCATAAATTAAGGAAAAATTACAAAAACAGCAATAACTCTCCCAAAAATAAGCCAATCCCTATAAAATTTTATTATGTTATAAAAAAATTGCTAAATAGGTAGGTGTTGTTGCTATTTCTCATCCCCACTGGTCCATGAGTCCATTCACCCCCAGGAAATCAAAAAACAAGGCCGGGTCGGGCAGAAAATCCTCCTTTTCAAAATCCACACAGCTAAGGAGGTGGGCCGGGCTGGCTGCACTGGAAAAACATTTGTTGCAGGTGGGATCTGCTGCTGTTCATACCTCATGCACTTTATGTGACCGCTGATGAATCTAGTGAGCGCGGTCTGATAGCCTCTATTACCTCTGAAGGTCAAAGCACAATCCGGCTTATCCCCAGAGTACCAGATATGCACCGGGGGAGTCTTCCAGACTAGCTGGACACCTTTCTTTCTAATGGAGTGAATTTCCGAGGATGTGAGTGCCAATCTTTCCGGCAGAGGTTCATTTGTGCCAAGTTTTGCCAGCGAGTTAGCGATCTCATTCCCGTATAGACCAAATATAAATAAATAGGTAGGTACTTTACTTAAGTCGAAGTAGAGCTGCACAATGGGCTATTGGCGACGGTTTGAGAAACATCCCTGAGGAATAAGACATGTCATCGTAATTTTGATCCTCTGCATAGGGGATGGCTCCACTGATTTGATCCCCCGACGACCTGCACGCGAAGTGGCTCATTTTACGGTAGATTTGTAGTTGTAGTTCCTTTACATCGCACTAGAGCTGCACAATGGGCTATTGCCGACTGTCTGGGAAACATCCCTGAGGATGATCCGAAGACATGCCATCACAATTTTGATCCTCTGCAGAGGAGATGGCACCCTTGCATCGGTAGCCCGACGATCTGCACGTGAAGTCGAGCACTTTACGGTAGAACAGTTTAACGAGGACCCATACCGCACTCCCTCTGTCCCTACGCAGACTGATCCAAGTGGTCACGCACCCTCACTCTGACCGCAGCCAGTGATACTTGATTTCGGTGATCTGCTGGGAACCGTGTCTTAACGATCAGTCCACTGCGGGGCCATTTTACGGTAGAACAGTTTAACGAGAACCGATAAAGCGCATTTTCTGTCTCTAAGCAGGCTGATCAAAATGGTCTCTCACACTCTTACTGACCTCAGCCAGTGACGCCTGACTTCAGTGTTCTACTGGGAACCGTGTCTTCACGATCAGCTCACTGCGGGACTCAATTTGGAAGCATTAACGCATGGAAGGACAATACGCGAGACAAATATCACGCAGAGGAATTCTGAGTGACACACTCAAAATTCCTCTGCGTGATACAGTGATGGAGAAAGAGTATGAAGTCTCAGAAAGTAATACTACTTAAGACTAAAGGACTTATATAATTTTTTTTATAATACTGTCACGGAATGTGTCGGCATGGCCGACCGGCTAAAAGCACTACCCTGGAAACGCGGAGGTCCCGAGTTCGTTTCTCCATGTTATTATTTATTACTTATAGAATGCTTTAGAATATTCTCATTCTTACGTCATTTCTGTTTCCTGATTACACTGTATATAAATTCCTTAGTGTCAAGTGGAAAAAGGCAGTTATACCATGTTTTGTGTATTTTGGATGTTTATTAACAAACCTATTCTACGCCAGTCGTAAATTCTATTCTTTCTACGTGGAGTCATAGATTATGACATAATAAGAACAATATAACAGAATGAAGTGAATTGCATTACACATTACTCGAGTAAGTAAGAGTAAGTTGAGTATGGAGTACCGCATTAGCCAAAAATATTGACAGCCATCTGATATATCTAAACTTTTTCTTTCATCAGAAATGACCACTTCACTCCAATTCTAAGGTATTTCTTTGCAATATGCTAAACGAGCATTTTCGTGTCATTTAGCAATCTGAGTTTTCCTTGATATTTTTAAATTAAATGTTTGGATTATTACTTAAACCGAGCGGCTTCTGCATGGTATTTATATTTAATTTGTGCAGATGACCGAGACTAGCAAGCTTCCAGATTCAAATTTCTTGCTGTGAGGATTTCCCCCCCTTCAATACACTATTTACTGCCACAGCTTTCAGGATTCCTGAGGTAGCTATTTACTGTAGCCGCATTATATTCTGATTTTTTGAGATTCACTCGAGATCATTCCTTTAAAACCTAAAACTTTTTTCCAAATTGTTTTTCAATGACTATGCCAATTTCGCAAGAGCGATGGGCGCTAGGGGGTTAAAATTCATCGTAAGACTTCCGGTTTACAACTTCTGTCTTTTAAGCCCAAGCTTGAAAAAAAAAGCACCATCCATTTTTATCATACTTGTAGTGTTTTCAAGTATAACGCGTTCTTTCAACTTAAGTGTCAATGAAACAAATGACAAATTCGGGAAACTACTCAAGCCTGCTATAATACTATCTAAAAAATAACAAACGGTGCTATTTTACACAAATATAGTCAAATAAGGGATAACATTCACAGCACGGCTACCCTTACACTTAGAGCCATGATGGCTCTGGGGATAGAGCGTTCGCCTTTCAATGAGGTGAACCGGGTTCGAACCCCAGCGAACCCCCATCGAACCCAGGTCGATACGAATCCGCATCCGGCTTGCACCGACCACAGAGCTGACGTGAAATATCCTCAGTGGTAGACCAATAATGGGTTTGAGTCCCTTTGCCACCAGGCTAACCGTGGGAGGTTCTCATGATATAATAAATATAATATAAAATTAATATAAAAGAGGTTCTCGTGATGTAAAACAAATGCTAGTTAGTTTCATCAAAAAGTCCTCCACGAAGGCAAATTTCTCTAAATACTTGATCCAAGAGTTCCCTTGTCTTCTGGATTGGGTTCAAAATTACAAGGCTACGGAGTTGAACATTAGTAGTCGAAAACCGGAAAATTGGGTCGGCTGCTCAGCGACGGTTATAAAATAAAATAAAAGTAACCTTGCCCTTTATTTATGCTATCATATTTTTTAAAGTTTATTTTTGGCTCAAGACCTGTTTGAATTTATAAATTACAGAAAACTCTTATGAGTGGTAAAATTTACGCGTAAATTTAAACACAAATCGAAACAATAAAGCTTCCTAGAATATTACGCTTACGAGGCGACGTGTGAGCAGGCTTAACATAAGCGGACGGATACACCGGAAGTTTTCTAAATTTCTTCCGGTTTCACGAAGCTTTTTATTGTTTATATCCAGTTAACCATCCATATGGAAAAACTTGTCATGTTAAGCAATTAGACGCTATATTTGCGAGCAGAAAATAAATTTGTATATTCAGCTATAACAGCGGTGTTTCGGTGACATTCAGCTGGACTTTATACTTGTTTTCCAGCACCGTAGACAGCGTTGAATAATGTCAAGAAAGGAGAAAATTTTATTTAACGTTTGTAATAAATTTTTCCTACATAATTTCTGTTTATGAATATTTGTTACTTAACTATTGCTAATCAACGTTATTAAAAACACATCATCGCTGACTGATGAACATTTCAAAAACGTTTAACTTCTTTCACCTTTAGATTCATTATTATCCCTCGCAGAATTAGTTTAGACAATATTTTAAGTTACGAGATAACCATAACCAGTTAAGTTACGAAATCAGACACAAAAACGTACATTTTTTTTCGTCGAATTTGGATTCTTTGCAATCGAAAGTTTGGATTCCTTTATGTTGATTTAACTTTTTGCGTATTTCGTTGCATCTTGGGAATTTTTTAAGTGAATCGAAAACATTCCTCCTGATCCCGATCTCAACTGCGGTTGGGAGAGGTGGGCGAAAACCAGTTTTAAGAAGATCTTCATCGCCTGTGCCTCTAAATGCTGTCTTTTCCTTTATACACAGATCCCGTCTCCCAACCCTTGGGAAAGTGATTTACATTAGGTCTATGGAAGATAGCCTTCTTCTCTAGATAGAATTTAAAAAAAAAATCTTACTTAGAATTCTATTTGTCAGAAAGTATTAGACCAATTTTGTTCGAACTTTATTTTTTTGTGATATGAACTGGTGACAACATTTGATGAGACATAGTTTCCTTTTACAATAAAAAAACCAAAAAGTAGAATGAAACCAAACCTGGTCAAAATATTATTTGACATTAGACCAATATACGCAAAATCTGTACCCTAAATAACGAAACTGGTCATTTGTACAGCAAAGAAGCAGACCGACACCCTGTCAGAGAAATACATGTCTAATGGCGTGTATGATCACCTTTAACAGTTACACCACTCTCGGTTTTTCATATTGTTTACCTGGGTCCTTATCAATCACTGTGGCAACCACACCCACTCATGCACCAAGGCAGACTTGAGCTCATAGCAATTGAACTTTGATTTGCGTCGCATATGTGTTCGATGGGGTCCAGATCGGGGGACATCGCAGGGCACGTCAATCGTGGTATGTCATCCGGTTAGAGGTATTCGTTCCGAACTGAGCCCTATGTGTAGGATCGTTATCGTAGATAAAGTTGAAATTTGGTTTATATACTGTGCGGAAAGTCTCACATGGGGGGCAAGGATAGAGTCCATGCATCGTTGACCTGTACTTCTATCGAACACATGAAGGTCTGTCCAGACCAAGGCATACATCCCACTAGTTTATTTCAAAATTGTCGAGTCACACCTCCTTAGTCTCCCTTGTTAGTAGCCCGAACGCAGCGACATCGTTCCTATTTTTCATCCACTGCGCAGTTTGTGTTCTTTATGTCTGAGAACTAAATTGATCCATGCCGAGACCTTTTGTCTAGAAGTTGTTGATCTAACACGCTGAATAGCGACTAACCCATGTCGTTTACTGATCATTTCCTCACGGATTTTGAAATTCCAATATTATTTTATATGAGATTGCGACGCTTGAACTTCGAATTATCATTCTGACACATTTAATTTGAGGCATTCAATAATAATTCGACGTAGTTTACTGATTATTTTTAGTCAATTTTCTATAGTTTTTACCACGTTTACATTAACTTGCCTTCGTGCAGGTCTGTTCGGATGAAATTTTGTAATCGATTTTAAACTAACTTCCCGACTAGCTACAGACTTCAAATTTGGCATATAGTTCAGAATTGGATGACAATGCATGAAAATGAAGAGAAAAAAGGCATACAAAGTAAAATAAAATTAAAGAAAAATTAATATTTTCGCAATTGTCTTTTGTTGTCGATTCGATTATTTCAAATTAGTGTCACATGTCAGTTGAGAAGTTTTGTGTGCAGTGAGTGAAAAGAGACCTTGGAAGTGAGTACAAAATAATAATAATAATAATATTTTTAAAAACCACGTTTTTGTAGTGGAGAATAATAATTAAAAAATAAAAATTTGAAAAACGAAAAACGTCGGGTGCATGAAATACATAACAGTACATATACAAATTTTCTTACTCATACACATGCACATCCACATACATGCATACACACAAACGTATTCTACATACACATCCACATTCAGATATAATTACAGATTTACATACACATATTCTCATAAGCACACATACACACACTAATAAAACATTACTGTTATGTATTTCATGCGCCCCACGTTTTTCGTTTTTCAAATTTTTATTTTTTAATTATTATTCTCCACTACAAAAACGTGGTTTTTAAAAATATTATTATTATTATTATTATTTTCTTATTATAATAAAATTCTGAAATATCCTGTTATTACGTCATGCGAATAGGAAGTTGAATTATCACTTTTTGATATTGCTAATGAAGGTTTTAATACAAATTAAAATCTGTCACCATGCATTTTTTTACGAATTTATTCATCGCTTTTCGACCATTTTCATATGATTTTTTTCGAAATCTTATATTTGTATACGAGTTATATAGTTAGATATGAAGCAACTTATGAGCTTAGCAGGAATAAAAAAACATTTTAAATTTATCTTTTCATAAATTCGTCTTTTTTCTGACTTTTCGAGCAATTTTTGGTTAAAATAATAGCCACCTTCTCCTCACCTGGAACTTAGTATCAAATAGTCGCATTTTTAAGGCTTTCTCTTCACTCTTAAATATAGGCAACATCAACAACCTGAAATTGCAAAAAAATAAATAAATTAATAACTAGGAATCAAATAGATCAAATCTAGAATTGTAATAAGTATTTACAAGAGCACAAGTTAGAAAATTCCGTAAAACAGGGAGAAGGAGAGTAACTTAAAAGAGATAAAGTTCTCAATAAATATTAATTAGAATTTTCTATTTTTGTCTGACAGGCTAGCAAAAAATTAGGTGGTTCAACGATTTCCTATACAAATTTAACGTTTGCACAGTGGGCCAGCATCCTTGGTTTCGTGGCCAAATTTAGTAATTCGATAAAATTTGTTTCAAAATTTAGGGGCTTTTATGTGCAGGTAAATTGAATTCATAGTTGAAATTTTGAAATACACTAAAAATAGCAAAAAAACAAAACAAAATGGCGGCTGAAATATGGCGAGCAAAAATAAAAAATAATTAATATAGTACGTTTAAATAATTAAATATAGCATTGAAAATATAATGATTTTCGTAATTTTATATTAAAAATGAAAAGTAAATTATATTTCCGAAGTAATATTACAAAAAAAGCAATTTTTACAACGGGTTAACGTTTTAGGGCATAACCCAAACTTGTGGCGCCAAGGACAAAAATACTGCTAAATTTCTTTTAGCCATTATATTTTTTTAGCCATGACATTTAACATTTGCCAAATTAAAATTTTGATAGTTTAATATGGACTAACGATGTTTTTTTGGAGGAAAATTTCAAACCTAACGGTTTTTGTTGTCAGAAATGACTTATATAGCTTGGTTTTGAAAAAAACATTTTTTTACCTGTTTAAAGAAGCAATAATTTCAGATGGGTTAACGCAAAAGTGACTAACACGTGCCACGAATGACACGCGAAAGCAACGAAGTAAAAAGCCAATCTAGCATTAAAATTTAAAAGAGTGTTTTTTTTTAAAAAAATATTTTGAAACTTTTAAACTTTCTTTTTACTCTTTTTAAAGACCCAATATCGTTTATCACGGATTAATGGACTTCTTAAAAGACTAAAACTGCTGGAAACTTCAGATTCATCGCCGTGTATCTAACAAATGACCAATAGTTTTTTTTGCCTAATGGGCCACCGAAATATTCAGTGAGCTAGTTATTTTGATCAATAGACTAACATTTCGAAGCAAAGTTTAAAGTTTTGGTTTTTAGATTATATTAATTGAAATTTCATTTTTACTACTTTTTCGAGGATAGTTAACAATGTTCAAAAATTTATTAACTTTCGAGTTAAAATTCCAGCTTGAAGTAATTTAATCAAAAACTAGATAACTGACTTTGGCCATATTTTAATGGTTGGAAAAACGGTTTGATGGGTTAACGATATCCTGTAATGGGCTTAACGTTTTGATACATAATACATTCGTGATTTCCAGGTCAAAAATAAACTAAAACTGATTTTGGATGTAAAACATTTTAACAGTCAGGCAAATGGTATTTATTAATGGGAAAAAGGTGCTTTTAAGGTATACTATAAATTGAAATGACGTTTAGAGGTAACATTCAAAATTGTGGTTTCTAGGTCAAAGATTAACTTAGCCCCTTCCAGCTGAATCTCGTCAAAATCAAGGTATAAGCTTTCGTCTCACATTTCTCGTGCCCCTGATATTTTCGGGATAGAGAGTGTTCAAAAGTAATGCACCGAAATGGTTTAAACATATCCGTCTCTTGTGCCCCAAATTTTTTAAATTCTTTTCTTATATAGAAGGTGGCTGCACCAGATTATTTTTAATGTAACAAGAGTTTATTTTAAACAAGGTGTCAGCACCATCCAAATATATGTATTTGCGATATATATTTCGTACACTTAGCCCAGCTACTTATGCTCTTTGTGAATACTGTGCTCTGTGATAAAATACTGTTTAATATTGAGTACAATATGGAGTCAGAGTTGCATGGAGTTTTAAATTTCAAGCTAAGAAAAAATCTCGAAAATCAAAAATGCATGCATAAATATTGTACTTACATCTTTTCTATGTATATAATTTAATTGAATAAGAAATAGGCGCTTTTATGACCGTTTTTTTAACATAGTAAGATTAAGGGGTTTATTCCGAAGTAACCATGTATTTATATGGGAGGTTTGGTAAAGAAAAGTTTAGATGGAATGAATATTTCCTACTCTAGCTTTTTTGAAAAAATTGGCCAGCTTGGTCTTCTTCAGAAAAGGCTATTTTTATTGTAAACCTCGTAACGAATGTTTACACTGGACAAATACTTTTAAGTCACAGGAAATTTCTGGTTGGATAATGGTTTGCTACTATGGGCAAACATTTCAAGACAAAGTTCAAATTTATTGTTTCAAGGACAAAGAGGTTTATAGTTTGTTCTTGTTTTTCCATTTTGTCATGTTATTAAAATGCACTAATAATTTTATGCAATGGGCCACTGTTTGGAAGCAAATTATCTTCTAAGTTAATACATCGTTAAAACTTATTTAATCCTAAACATAATTTGACAAATGGGCAAACAATTATTTTACTTAGGTTAACAATGTCCGAAACTGGGTTTAAATTTGGAGGCGAAATTTAAACTTATTCGTCGAATTAGTTAGAAAAAAATTCGTCGAAAATTAGCTGAAACTTATTTCGAAGAATATTATTATTATGTATTTATTTTTTGTGGACAAATCAACAAAATTCTTATCGGGATAGCGATGATAGATTAAATTTAATACCTTCAGATTGTAAATCCAAATTTTTGCTGATTTGGTCAAAAAATCAGCTACAATTTCTGTGGGGAATTTTTTAGCGGGCAATCAAACAAAAAGTTTGATGGGTAAATGGAGATTACCGAATTTTTCTAATCTTTACTGAAATTTAAAACATTTTTAAAATATTACTAGAACATTTCAAGTTTAAAGGTATCCTTCAAAGGTATCATTCATTGTAAGGTATCATTCAAAATATTCTCAGAAAACATCATGAAAGTAAAGCAATTTTTTAATGATTGTTTACCATTTGGGTAAAAGCTCTTAAATTAATGAGAAAAAAAAATATTGTTTACATCAAAATTCAAGTTTAAAGGAGTCTGATCGCTGAATAATGAGAATTCAGATTACTGAGAGTTTAAGAGAATAGGTTTTGAAATTCACATTTTAACGAGAATAAAAAAGCCAGCAAAAGGGACAGTTAGCATCATTAAGCTGCACTAAGTGTTTTCAAAAAACTAAAATAGTATTTCTACTGCATCTCGAATAAAAATTAAACTGTTTCGGAATCTTTATTGCGAAGTAAAAAGTGAAGAATTTAATGATTAGTCAGAACACATGGAGATTTTAAAATTAATGGAACATAAAAATGAAATCCGTACCTAAATTATGGTGCATTACATTATTAACGTCATAACTCTTCCCTATAAAGAAACCAAGGCCACACTTGTTCTGTAAAAATTGCAAAGAAAACAATAAGATATAAATGTGATAAGCATTTTCAAATCTCAAAATTAAATAAGAATTTATTAATACATTTAAGACAATTATATTTTACAAAACGAATAAGTGCACTGTGAGAAAGATCACTGGATTAGCGGAAAACGAAGAGAGGAACTTATAGAGTCTATATAAAGACTTATAGTCTACATAAAAACTAGACTAGACTTAAACTTTACAGTCCAAATAAAAAAACTCCCCTTAGAACAAAATCTATGGCCGTCTGCTGCCACAGAAACCAGCTAAATCCCATCTTAAATAGTGACCCAATACTCTTACTTGAAATAATTAAACCTTGTAATCATAGTCACCGCCACTGCCCTAGACATATGGCTAGGGTAATTCTTCCCATAGACAGACTGTGTAAGAGATAGCTTTATTTTTCATCGTGGTTTAGCAAGACTTGCTTGTTTATTTATTTTAAGATATATATTGATTATTAAAAACAAATTATAAAGCAATTACATGAGTATTGTTTTTGAGTTCATCCAACCCTCACACTGCATGTATCTGATTGGTTAAAAAGGTAGGCATGTAAAACCAGACAGAGATGCAGGTTGGTGTAGATTTTCTTTCGTTGAAAGGGAGAGTTCCAGACGCCGATATGTGTTCTCTTCTTTATTAGATCAAAGGCTCGCTAGGAGTGGGGAGACAAACATGTGGGGAGAGGAGTTATCGGCATTGTCAACCTTCATCTATGTAAACGTACCCCACCATAGAATCGAGTTAACATGTCTTATATACACTAGTGAATTAGAATTATATTTTTGTAGTGGTAGACACACTACAGTACTCCCCCACCAGAATTTTATCTACGATAGTATACGATGAACGGATACCACTAGCTGATTCATTGCTGTTTTGTGAGAAGCCGGGAGAGCTGTTTTAAGATCACCGTACTTTTTGCTTGCTGATTGTGAGAACTGTATTAAGTTCACGGTCGTGGTCGCTCCAGTGCTACCTTTAGCAGTCGAGTCTATACGTTGTGTGTGATCGAGACTCAGTTGCAACAGCGCGAGGTAGATATTGTAGCAGTCACAAGTAGAAAATCAACTGTTCAACGGGAACCATCCATCGAAGTAGGCGTGTTCAAATCGAAGTGGGAGTTTCCGTCAAGGTAAGCGTGTTCACATCACGTCCGGGTCACCAATGTGGGGAGAGCAGTTATCGACAATGTCAACCTTCATCTATGAAAAGTTACCCCACCATAGAATCAAGTAACATGTCTTATATACTAGTGAATTAGAATTATATTTTTGTAGTGGTAGACACACTACAAAACGTAATTTCTTTAAGGGTTGACTAGAGGAACAATTTAGCTGTATAACAATTTTCCTCTATGTGTTTATGTATAATAGAATGATTTCAAATGTCGTTTCAAATCAAAATTAATAATGCTCAAATTTAATCCATTTAACAGAAGTTGGATACAAACTGTTTTGGTCATAACTTTGTTGGCGTTTGTAACAGCAAAAATGGTTGTTGGGTTAACGATTCCCTAATAACTGTTAATATTTGGAGTAAAAACACGTGGTTGTTTAGTCGAAACTTAGTGAAAACTTTTTTTGACCATATCGCTTTTGTTAGATATAATTAGAAAGGTTTGATTTTCAGTTTAAATTCAAACTTTTTTTTCCTAATTCATAAAGCGGTCAAAAACTGTATGGACAGAACTTTTAGTAGTGTGTGCTTACAATTTATTACAAGAGGCTTACTTTTGACGTAAAGTTCAGTCTTGTGTTTTCTAGGTCAGAATCTAGCTAAATTTTTTTTTGTTTATAACCTTTTTTGCGCGATGGCCTACAAAAGACTGATGAAGCAAATAATCCACCAACGTTCATTTGCGTTTCCTTTAAAGATTTTATAAAATATTTTTGCAACACATTTTAAGACGAACTTTATATCAAATTAACATAGTACCTTAAAAAATCAGCCGAGACTATGTAATCTCAAGTTATTCGCACTATTACTTTTTAAAGCACAGAGCAGTTTTTTTAAAAAACAATTTGTAATATTTCATTTGATCCGTGATGGCTCAGAGGTTCGCCTTCCAATGAGGTAAACCGGGTTCGAATCCCGCTGAAGGCTAGTCGATACGAATTCCGCATCAGGCTTGCGCCTCCCACAGTGCTGGCGTAAAATATCCTCAGTAGTAGACGGATCATGGGTTAGAGTCCCCTTGCCGTATGTTGTAAATATTGTACATATCTTTTCTACTCAATTTTTTATTTATTATTATAGCATTTTAATTGCTTTATTTTATTATTTAATACCTGAGAATCAAAATTTTAATCGAGAACTAAAAAAAAAACATTTTTTTTATTAACCTTTTTCTTCTCTACTTTTCAAAATTCATTTATTGTCACTTTCTATATGCCATATATACATTAAAAAAATTCTTGTTTAAACTATAATTGTTATTTCTGTATATTTATAAACAAAAAAATATTTCTGTACATTTATAAACAAAATTGTAACCTCCTTTCTTTTGAAATTTTAAATAATTGGTTGAGGTTGGCTGGAATAGTGGCCAGACGCGGATTATACGGGTAAGAACTGTACTAACGTAGGTACTTATCCGCGTCTGGAGAGAAAGAAAGCCCCTTGCCGTTAGGCTAACCGTAGGAGGTTTTCCTCTCTATGTAACACAAATGATTTAAGTTCCATCACAAGGATCACCAAAGGCAAAATTTCTCCCAATACTTGATTCAGAAGCTCCTTTGTCTTCCTTAATGGGTTCAAAATGACAAGGCTACGGAGTTGAACATTGGTAGACGTAAACCCAAAGTTGGGTCAGCTGTTCAACGATGGTTATAAATTGAAATAAAAAATGATTGCTAAAAGATCGATTAGTCTGAAAATAAATCCATGTATGGTGCTTGATGTAAATCTTATCAAAGAAATATAAATCTTATATTTCCTTGCAGCTTGGCTCACCGTGGGAGGTTTTCGTGGTTTTTCTCTCCATGTAACGCAAACGCGGGTTAGTTCCATCAAAAAGTACTCCACAAATGCAAATTCCTCCCAATACTTGATCCAAGAATTCCCTTGTATTCTGGATTAGGTTCAAAATTCAAGACTGCGGAGTTTAACATTAATACTCGTAAACCCCTCCCCCCCCCCACAAATAAAAAAAATTGGGTCGGCAGTTCAACGGCTGTTATAAAATAAAATATTTTATTCATAAATTAAAATGTGCTGTTGATTTTTAGATTATGAATAAACTGAAACTTCATTTTTACTACATTTTGTCGGGTAGTTAACAATGTTCCAAAATTTATCAATTTTTGAATTAAAATCCCAGGTGGAAGTAATTTAATCAGAAATTAAACGTGAACCGGGTTCCAATCCCAGCGATGGCTTGCACCGACCGCTGTTCTGACGTAAAATATTCTCAATGGTAGATGGATCATGGGTTAGAGTTTCCTTTTGACGTCAGGCTAACCGTGAAGGTTTTCGAGGTTTTCCTCTCCATGTAATGTAAATGCGGGTTAGTTCCACCAAAAAGTCCTCCATGAAGGCAAATTTCTTCCAACACTTGATCCAGGAGTTCCCTTGTCTTCCGGATTATTTTCGAAATTAAAAGGCTACGGAGTTGAATATTGGTAGTCGTAAACCTCAAAAAAATTGGGTCTGCTGTTATGAAATAAAATATTTTATTTATTAATTAAAATGTGCAAGACAAGCGTGTTTACCGATCACGAATATTTTCGTGACTTTTATTCTGCATTCGATGATTTTCAAGAATTTTTGGTGTAAATAATTTTTAAGATGCAATTTCTCTAACGGTATCGAAAAATAATAATCAGTTTTTCTAAAGAAATTGCAATTAATGTATCCACTGTAAAATGAGATTTTGCTGAGGATGAATATAACAACGCCGGCTTGAAAAAAAAATCTGATTTTCGCAGTAGCTGTGACGTCAGGAGCAGACGATCCAGAATTCAGTTAATTCCCAAGCACAAACTTTTTCTTAAATACAATTAATTTCTTTGTTAAAGGCGATTATACAGTGCCTGGGCAAATTATTAGACGCACTATAAGATTCTACGTAAAACTATACTACGTAAAACAAAGCTGTATACTACGTGATACTATACAGCTTTGTTGTTTTTAAACGACTGTTTGCAATTGTTGACGTTCGCGTATCAATTGGTGAAATTAGACGATATATAATATAAATTCGACAATTGAATAATTTAGACGATCTATTAGATAAATATATATTACTTGTGGGCTGCGTCCCCTGCTCGTTAACGCTCGCCAACCCCCGAAAATTGCTACGCAATCTTATAGGGTTTGCTTCGCTCGCTACTAACTTAGGTACATTGCAAATGCACAAAATTCTAAGAATTCAAAACAATCATTCAAATCTATATAACAACTTTTTTTTTAAAAAAAATTACATCTTTTTAGTAAATACTAAGTCATTAAAATAAATTTGAATTCAAAGAAATGACATGTAATTCGTTAAACCTATTAGAAATGTGCTATAATATAAAATCTTAAGACACAATTTCTAAAACTGATATCTCTTTAAAAAAGGTTAAAATTTTGGCTGTAATTAAGTCTATTAAAAACTGAAATAAGTGAATTAAATTGAAAAAACCTGCATAAACAAATAAATTCTAGTAAAACAAATAAATTCGTGATATAAATAAAAAATCGTCAAATAAATTCGTAATATATAAATTCGTGAAAAAAAGCGCTTTCGACAAAATACTAAAATAGAGATCTATCGACAAAGACTACTCACTTCTGCCTAGCTTATGCTCTCTGGTTACTTCAGTTTCCGTTTATAAAAGCGCTATGTGTTGAGCCATCTCAGCTAGATTTGGCATGTGACATTTTTAGCGGCAATCATGGGTCGATTTTCTAGCGTTGCCATTCGGGGAGTTGTAATGAGGCTTTTTTTTGTCGCCGTGTAAGAGAAATATATAAACTCCTGTCTGTGAAAATTGCAACACCATGAAGGAATCGTCATAATTGAATGAAATTTAATAAACAGTTGAGTGGTAGTGGTACAAATAAATGATTAAACTTTCAAAGCAAACAAACAATAACAAGAGATCGAAATCAGTATTTTGTGCAACCGCCACTCTCCGCAATAAGTGCTGCCACACGACATGGCATGGAGTCAAGCAAACTTTGAATGTCTGTCTGAGGAAGAGAATTCAATACTGCTTGTATGCGTACCCAAAGTTCGTCTTTAGAAGCAACAGGACGAGGATTACGAGCGTAACTTCGATCAACGAAATCCCACACATGTTCAATCGGCGACATATCCGCGGAATACGCCGGCCAAGGAAGAAGTTGTACCTGTCGCGATGCAAGGAAGGATTGAACAGTCCTAGCAATATGAGGGCGGGCATTGTACTGTTGAAATACAGCACCTGGCAAGGCTTGAAGGAAGGGAACAGCTTGGGGCTGTAGGACTTCACTGATGTACCGGTTGCTGTTCAGATTGCCCACAATTCGCAGCAATTGAGATCGTCCATGATATGCTATGTCACCGCAGACCATAACCCTGGGTGTTCGTCCACTGTGGCGTTCGATAACACACTCCGGAAGATGGCGTTCACCGACATAGTGTCTGACACGAATGCGGCCATTATTGTACCACAAATTGAAGCGAGATTGGTCAGAAAACACGACACGCTGCCAATCAGCAAGCCAGTCCCTATGCTGGTTGGCCCATTGCAGCCGCAGGCGGTGAAGGTTTAGCGTGAGGGGGATCCTGTATAAATGAGTCCTTGCGCGCAGTCCACGCTGCAGCAGACGTCTACGAATTGATAAAGCACACAATGAAACACCTGTTGCTATTGACCACCGTGCTGCCAGTTGTCTAGAGGGAGCCGTACGGTCCGTTAGCGCAACGCCGAACAAGTGTCTATCATCGCGAGCTGACGTGACATTTCAGGGTCCACTCCCGGATTTCCGAGTTGTCTGACGCTCGTCCATCCACTGCTTTCAAACACGCATCACTGTGCTGATGTTACGCTGCACACGAGCGGCTACTGCACGATAAGATAATCCAGCTTCACGAAGGCCGATGATTCTCCCCCGTTTAAACTCCGTAAGTTGTTGAAATCTCGCTCTCTTTCGTCGAATAGGCATAAGTAATGACTAAGCTAACATTTACCACTAGCAGATAACCACCGATAACCATACTCGCTTGGTTGCATCCGTCTATTTATTCGGATCCATCTGCCGTTCAGAGGGCGCTGCTCAGCATACGCATGCGCGACGAATCTGAAATTCTAATCATTTGCATATCATGCTCTACTTTGCATTTCCTGAAAAATTCAGTTCACTCGCATAAGTCCTTCATGGTGTTGCAATTTTCGCAAACATGAGTTTATATAGATTTATTATATCAGGTAAGATATAATTATAATTTAATAATTAGACCAAATCACTAGACGCACTGTAGTATTTTGATAATGACATGTTTTGTACGAGTTTATATGAAATACTTTTTTATATTTAAACATACATCATTCAGGAGATTTTTTTATATTCTTCCTATTTGTATTCATTTTTAACGTTTTGCATTACAATGTTAACTTATTGATACACGAACGTAAACAAGTGCAAACCGGTTTCAGTCGTGCAAAAACTGTAGAGTATCACCTGATAATTAAGATTTCACATATAATCTTATAGTGTCTCTATTAATTTGGACACGGACTGTATATCGCAAATCTTTGATGTAGTTGAAGAACAAAATTCGCCAACGAAAAAAAATTTTTTTTTGCAGAGTTGAGTTGAATAAATAAGATGCAATGTTTATTTGGATTGAAAAAATTACATGCACTGCACATGAAAAATTCACAAAGTTTTTAAGTTTTACAAGATGGTGCGAAAGTCTGTAAGCATAGGATTCCATGTGTTAATGCCTCGTGTGATAAAAATGTCTTTTACATTATATTAAAAATAAACATTAAAGCGCAAATATTTTCTAATAGGCAAATTCTAGGCTGAATTACTTGCAAGTTTAATTGAAGTATGACTTCAATATATAAATGATTTCATTTTATACATCGCAAATCTACAATTTAGTTAACGTACAAAATTTATCAATGAAAAAAGGAAGTTTTCGCAGTGTTGTTTGTGTTGCATAAAGATGTAATGTTTATTTGGATTGTAAAAATCATATGCAATGCGTATATGAAATTCACAACATTTTAAACACTGAAATAGGGTGCAAAAGTCTGTACGCATGTATCAAATTTGATTCCATCTGTTTATGTATAGTGTGATATAAATGTCTTATTTTAGATTATATTAAAAATGAACAATTAGGTGCAAATTCTGAGATGAATACTTGAAAATTCTCCTCTCATTTTTAGAATTCAAATTTTTGTGGATATTTCATCGCCTCTTTATCAGGAAATAAATTTATTTTTTGATGTCTTGTGACGCATACACAAACAAGTATTAAAGAGAACACTTTATTACGTTAAAAATTACTTGCAAAGTTTCCGAGATATGTAAAAACTACGGTGGGGGGAGGTTAATCAAACATAACTCCCTCTATGCTATGTAACTCCCTGTATCACACAGTGAAACATTTCGGTATATTAATTGCAGAAACAACGTCCTTATTTTTTTTAAAGAAAAATCTTTTATCTATGCCAAAAGCGCAATAATAAATTTATAAATACATGACCTTGATTTTTAAAATAAACTAGAGCACAATTTTGTCCGCATAAAGAGAATTAGCGCTTAGTTTTTTCATCTGCAGTGTTACACATGATCAACCACGTGGTAAATGATTAATTGATAGATATTTAAAAGATTGGAATTACCGCTCATTTGAAAAGAACTTCAATCATAGGTAGGCGAGTCATCCCCTCAAATAGTCTTTCCAACCTGTAAGAGGATATAAAACTATTTTAAGAAATAAAAATGTTGCATTTTTGTATTTGCATTAGAAATTAAAAATAATTCTTTTCAATCCATTTATTTATTATTATCTAAAAGTGCCTTCCGTCCAATAAGTTGATCGGAAAAAAGTGTAAAATATATTAATTTTAATTATGATATTTTACACTTTTTCCGTTTGCTGCACTGTAATAAAAAAAAATTTCCGGAAAAAGATTGAGCTTATTTTTAGTTACAAAAAGCAATGTCATTAAAATAAACTATTTCAATAATTCATGCGAGTATCTGAACGAGTAGTTTTGTCAAATAATGTACATAGGTAAACAAGTCTAGCCTTCAATGACATAATGTAAACTAGTTCCCCGATGTTAGGCGTGGTCCCTGTGTGTAAGGGAGAAAACAACGTTTAGGGGCACAGTAACAGAGGTTCTTGTTGTTGTTGCTAATGCCACTTGCCACACGGGCAAGCCTACTTGGTGAAACCGAGCAAATTTAAGGCAGAGTGTGCGTTTCTTGTTTTTCAGTGGCGCCATCTATGGCCAAGAATTAGACTTCTGCCACACCATATGTCGCACTCAAATATAGGGCGGACCCATTCATTCATCCGCAGATCGTAATTTTGACCTGAATCAGAGAATGATCGATCTCCAATCCTGTACCCCCAGAGGTACTGATTTGAACATGTAGGACTTTGTGACCCGGTAGATTTGCACCCTCCTCTCCTCCTAACCAATACTGGGAATAGTGAAGCATTGTGGGAAAGAAATTTTTTTTCTCTCTCGTTGGTTTCTTCTGTATTTTTACTTTACTGATAAACAGTACTGTACTATTAAGATTTTTCTTTGAATATGCATCTATATCACCCATATTAATTAAGTGTACTAACACATTTTAACATTGAAATTTTAATAAAATAGCGGTTGGAGATAGGCAGCGTACCCAACTATGCACGTAGAGTTGTCCAACAACCTGAATTGCGAATCCATCCGGCTGATCACCGTTGCATCAATTAGCAGTTTTCCTTTCCTTTTGAAAATTCATCACAGAGATAAGAGAATCAAAATAATGCACCCTCATGGGTCGGAAGTAGAGCGCTACAAGTAGCGAAACTACTGTAGCCGATACTTTTTTTTCGTTGTTTGTAGTGTAGCGTGTAGTGTGATACACAAAAACAGTAGTTTGTAGTGATTTCTGGCAACTACTTTTAAAGTTTATTTCATAACCGTCGTTGAACAGCCGTCCCAATTTTTTGGGTTTTTTGAATTCTTGAGCCCAATCCAGAAGACAAGGGAACTCCTGAATCAAGTATTGGTAGAAATTTCCTTCGTGGGGGACTTTTTGGTGGAACTATACCGCATTTACGTTACATGACCACGAGAACCTCCCACTGTTAGCCTGATGGTAAGGGGACTCTAACCTATGATCCGTCTACCAATGAGGATATTTTACGCCAGCACTGTGGTTGGTGCAAGCCGGATGCGAAATTCGTATCAATCAGCCACAGCTGAGATTCCAACCCGGGACACAGCATTGGAAGGCGAAAGTTCTATCACTGAAAAAAAAAAATTTTTCGTCTGATGCTCCAGAGCAGCAAGTTCTTTTAAATTTTTATTTTGCAGCAGTTATTTTTTCATGTTCTTAATTTATTTTGTTCATTATTATTGGGAATCTTGTAAACAAAGGAATCATTGGAAATCGAAGCATTAAGATTGAGTCCTAGAACGTGAAGATCAGATCATTAAAGATATTCAGGGTGTTCCATTTTTTATTTTGTGCACTTGTACTTCATTTCTAGAGGGCAATCAAAATGCATTAATCCTTAAATCCCAAATATTAGATGATTTCTTATCATTTCCTTAATTAAATATTCACTTTCAAGAAGAACATAAGAGTTTAAAGGTTAATAGAATAGATTCGTAAAAAGTGCTTTAGAATAAATAACTATCTCATGTAAAGATGAATTAACATTTCTTAATAACTTCTCATGCTTAACTAAGTCAATTTTTTTATTCAAAACCATTTTGGAACATTTGTGTGAATTATTCTCTCCAGTAAAATTGCCTTATCATTAAGAATTTCTTGAACTACAGATGTATCACTTTTTTAGAAGCATAAAATCATTCTGTTTGTGTCAGAGTCAGTCTTTTAATCGATCATTGAAAAGAGCTATAATATTTCAGCTTTTTAGTGTAAAATGTAATATTTTAGTCTGAGATCTTTTTCTTAAGGGAGTTTCTTTTATTTGATTTTATTATTAAATATTTTATCTGAAACTACTTTTTTTAATCATGCGTTTTAATATCTACTTGCATTAGTTTTTATTCACATTTTACATTGATTAATTAATTAATTTTTTTAAATACATTGTGGCATCTCATTAGATACTAGGTATTTAAAATGAATTGCTTCATTTGGAGGTAAGCATATATTTGTATCAATTCAATATTTGTATTTATACTTTGCATGTAATATTTACATTGGGCAGCAAATTGATTTATTTAATAAATTAGACTTAAATGTCGACGCATGGTTTTATTATTAGCCCCAAATTTTTGTACTTATTTTCTATTTTAAAAATTAAACGTAATTTTTATCATTGCCTATCAAAAATGCATTTTTTTTTGCATTTTTTTTTGCATTAAACAAATAGTTTCAAGAAACTAAATCATTAAGTTATTATCCGATTAAAACTTCGTTCGCTTCAAAAAATATTCAAACAAGAAATAACAGTATACATGTTTCAAGCGCTCAAAGACAAGCACCCATTTTCAAGACTCCAGGAAATTAAATTGGTAGCAACAAGCATTGACAAATTTAAATCTTTGATCAAAACAGGTGAAGATTTCAGAATTAATAAAACAAAAGAATTATTATCTTACCTGTATTTTGTTGTACTACGTTATACAGCTCAACTGACACCATATCTGTTTCCTATAAAAAAATAGTTGCTTTAATAAAATAATAGTTCAAAAAAAATTGAAGTGCTCAAATCAAATCTATATAAAAGAATTTTTATGCCATTTGCACATGGTATTAAAAACTCAATTATTTTCAATACACTACGACATTCAGGAACGAACTTAGGGTCTTAGCGGCCCTCAATTAACTTCCTAACTCTTCCCTATTAGAGAAATAGTTACGTCAGTAGAACCATATTTTAAAAAAAGCAGTCTAAATTGCAGATCTCCAGATTTAAATACCTGTGATTTTTTTATGAGATTAAATCAAAGTGACTATTATTTAGCAGGATTACGATGAAAGGCCACATCAACTACCATTTATAGCGATATATTGTAGCAAGTGTGGGAAGAATTCGAATTCTGCCGCATCACCAAAGATTCACAAATTGAACATTTCTTAAAAAAAGTCTATTTATCAAGTAAAATTTGTTGATAAGCCTTTCAAACACAAGATGGATTTGTTTCTCACCTTGCATATCACCTTACCATTTAATTTATGTGTTATTTCTATTATTCGAGACAACTTTGTCTCGATTAATAAAAGTAGCACATGAATTAAAAAAATTACATAAAAAGTAATAATAGGGTCCATTATTTGAAAAGTGTGTCAAGCGCTGACCAGTTTGAGCTTGGTATAAAAGATTCCCATCGTATGTTCGTTAATCTTGATTATGTTCCTTTATATACAGATGTCCCAAAACTCATGGTACTTACGTTAGGAGAGGATAGAACAGAACTAAACAGAACAGTAAATCCTAGTAGAATATATGGTTCGAACGTAAGTCGCAACTCACTAGAGCGAGCCTCCCAGCGATCCATAAGAAGGCTGTTCACAGTACTGTCATGCAGTCAAAAAAAATCAAACTTAGAATTTTATGCATTTGGAATCAATGTATGGTTATTAAGCAGAACCTTGCCATTATTATCATTAAGGGAAACGTAAATGAGCTGAGATATTTCCCGCGTGCAAGATTCAGTTCTCGCGTTGATACGATGCACAATTTCGTCACCGTTACAGATGGCGTTCTTAGATACCTGCCACGTCCAGTATCCTGCATGTAACTTTATAAAACCTCTAGCCGAGTTGTTGGGGTCTTCGTTAAAATATCCTTGCAACAGGAACTACATAGCATAGTAAACTTCTTATCGCCAGAACAATAGATATCAGTTTTTTGGCATTCCATTTTAGCTTTCATAGCATTGAGAATAGAAAAAAACAGTTGTCTATCCACTTTTCTCGGAATCAATCGTTGTATTTTCAATTGCTCGGCAAAAAGCCGTCATGGCTCAGGGGATAGAGCGTTCGCTTTTCAATGATGTGAACCGGGTTCGAATCCCAGCAGTGGCTGATCGATATCAAATCCTCATCCGCGTTGAACAGACCACAGTATTGACTTAAAAAATCCTCAGTGATAAACGGATCACGGGTTAGAGTCCCTTTGCCATCACGCTAACTGTGGGAGGTTTTCGTGGTTTTCCACTTCATGTAACGCAAATGCGGGTTAGTTTCATCAAAAAGCCGTCCACGAAGACACATTTCTGCCAATACTTGCTCCGGGAAATCCCTTATCTTCTGGATTGAATTCAAAATTAAAAGGCTACTGAGTTGAACATTAGTAGTCGTGAACCCAAAAATTGGGCTGGCTGTTCAATGTCGATTATAAAATTGCATGGCAGAGTAACTATTTTTAATTGCTCTGTGGATCTCCGATCAGATGAATGCTGACTCGAATTAGGAGAAGGCAGATATTACATGTACGGAACTGCAGACGACATTGCAAGAGAAGCTCTAAGATCTGTAACGGACCCAATTGCGCATCGTATCAGTGCGAGAACTGAATCTAGCACGAGGCAAATGTTTCAGGCCGTTTATGTTTCCCGCAATACGTTGTGGCGAATACTACGAGATCAAGGAATACATCTCTACCATGCGCAGAGAGTTCAGGGCCTAGATTATCAGGTACTTATCAATTTTACCACGTGGTTTCTCCAGCAGATGTCTGTGGACCCAAGTCGTTGTGCACAAGTATTGTTCACTGAGGAATGGACATTTACATGCTATGGTATTTCAATATCTACAGCTATCATGATTGGGCAACTGAGAGCCCGCACATATTGCGTCCAAGTTTGTTCCAGGCTAAATGTTTGGCGGAATGGTGTACGATCATCTGATTGGGCCATACCTACTGCAAACACGCCTGGAGAGAGATTCATACCTTGTGTATTTGCGAGAGGTGTTAGCAGAACTATTTACTTGCGTTCAATTACAAATCAAACAACGCATGTGGTTTCAATACGACGGGACTCCTGATTATATTGTAGATGTGCGTAACGCCTTAGATATCATGTATTGGGGATGACGAGTAGGTCGTGGTGGTCCAATCAACTGGTTGATACCTGATTTGTCATTTGCGCACTTTTTTTTCTAGCGTCATAAGAAGTGAGCCTCATCTACGACGATGGTCCCATGGATTTTGTTGAAGTCCTTGTTTCCTCTGATATCAGTAACTGCTGACACCACAAGAGAAATGCATACCCAAGTCTAAATTCTTGATGGTTCCATCAAATTTTTTTGATGGTTTATGTTGGTTTCAGTGCGACTCATGATGGTTACCATCATCCAATATTTTTTATTATGTGTTCATGGTTTTTGATATGCCCACAAGCTTCCATCAATCCACGATGAAAAAATGCTACTTAAATTTATGATGGTGAACCATCAAGAGAAGTTTTATTCTCATGAAACAACAATCCATGATGATCCTCGATGGTTCCAACTGTACATTTCCATAATGGGAATTCTTGTTGGTTCTCAGGAATCAAAACAATTTGTGTTTTTTTTTTTTAATATTGGACCATCATAAATTAATCTGAATCCCTACATTGGGATGATAGTGGTCGCTCTAGCATTTGATTTCTAAGATACTATGATGGAAATTCGTGCTGGTTCAACCTGAACAAACGATCCAAACAAGTTGTTATTCTTATGTTGGATCATCATAAATCAGTCACATTGAGATGATGGTTAATTATGTTGGTTACCATAAAAAATATGTTTCATGATGGAATTATTGATCATCAACACAAAGGCAATGTTGGTCCATCAATGGAAAACTATCAAAAATTTTGACTTAGGTGGTGTTTTCGCTAATCCCTGCGTTAATGTTGTCGGTTGCAAGTTAGAGCAGGTCTCGTGATGGGGGTCTTACCGTTTAATTTCATTTTGTTAAAAATACTTTTCTTCATTTTATAGGTTTTTTACCATTCCAGTCTCTGCCTACCTTGTTTCCCATCCTTTCGTGACACAACATGTTTCGTTCTCTAGCGATTTACGATCAAGGATTGTAGGGTGATTCGTGTTTGCATAGTTGTGTTCCATCACCTTCTAACCTATTACCCTCACATTGTATATACATGCGTAATATAAAAAAATAATCGGACTTTTCACACCGACTCCCTGGAAAGCAATATTTATTTTTGGTTATTTCAATGCAGTTTAAGAAATTTCAGCATTTTGAATATGATGTTATAATACGCGATTGTTGAATTATCACTTTTTTCACACACTCAAAGCGCGACAGTTTCATTGAAAAACCCACTTTTTTTTGTATCTATTTTTGGTCATTTTCAAAAATAGGTACAAAAAATAGGTTCAAAGTCAAAATATCACATTTAATAAATCACTTTTTTTTTTACCCACAATGCACCGATTTCATCCTCGACGCTTTCATATTTCCTTAGCAGCACATCTTGATTGTTTTTCTCCATTCTGTTTCGTTTCATTTCCGATATTTTGATGTATGATTGGATATTATTACGAGACGCAATTTGGAATTTGAGTGTTTGCTTATTCCGCCATTTCCAGATAATTTTTCGAAATTTGATATTTATATATAAATTTGATAAATTAAGGGGCAAATTATTATTTGGCAACAGTTTTTCTTAAATAAATCTTTTTATAAAGTTGTAATTTTTTTAAAAATTGTCACTTTTGAGCTAATTTTTTTTGTAAAAATAATAGCTATAGTCGCCTTACCTCGAACTTAGTAGCAAATAGTCCTATTTTAGTTGCTATCAGTATCTTCCCTCTTACAAAACTAAAGGCCAAAACCTGGAATAGCAAAGGAAATAGTTAGAAATCAAATATTGTAATAAATATTTCAAAGCGCACAATTTTAGAAATTCCCTAAGGAAATTGAGAAAGAGGATAACTCGAAAGAGATATAGATTAAGTTCTCACTATATTTTGATTAGAATTTTCGATTTTTGTCGGACAGGCTAACAAAAATTGGGTGGGTTAACGATTTCCTATAAAAGTCTAACGTCAGCAGGGAAAATTCTAATTCTTAGTTTTTTGATTAAAAATAAGTTTAAACTATTTCCATTATTTTGCGGTATGGAATAACTATGAAGAAACAAAGAGCAATTGTTTAGAGGAAAATTTTAATAGTGTTTTCCAGGTAAAAAAATTAAGCTTAAACTTTATTTGGCCATAATTACTTTTTGGTGGAAAAGTTAACGATTTTTTTTTTTGGGGGGGGGGGGAACAAAATTCAGACAAGTCTTTTTACTTGCTTTGTAGCCTATCTTGGTGGATGTTTCAACGCAGGATTAAACAAATTTTTATGGGTTAAGGTTTAGAGGGTCGAATTCGAACTTGTTTGCAGGTTATAAAGTAGCCAATATTTGTCTTAATCATTATTTTTTAGAAGGTGGGGGTAACGATTTCCGAGCATGGATTAGCAGCGGTAGAATGGAAATGTTTCGTTTTTTGGTAATATTTCAGACAACTTGCGTCGTTGTAAAGTTTAAGTGGGCTAAAGATTTTCTTAATTGGGTGTATAATACGGTACTGGTTTAATATTTTAAATTTAAAGAAAAAATGCTTAGATTAATCAAATGTGTACAAAATGCTGGTTTGGCCATTATTGTTTTTCAATAGGTTATCTACCGTGGACATTTACTGTCTTAATATTGACCAAACTTTGAAGGCAATATTAAAAGTTTCAGTTTTTAATCAATAATTAAGCTAAAACTTATTTTAGTTTTGAAAAGTTTTGGTGATCGAAAGTGAGCTCACGATTTCCTACAATAGGCTAACGTTTTGAGACACAAACTCTAATTTCTGATTTTTGTTGTTGTTGTTGAAAACCAGTTTTTGACGTAGCTTTCTTTTTTTTTGGGGGGGGGAAGAGGGTTGGCTGAGAAAAACTGTTTAGTGGGTAAACATGAGAGGCTCAATAGGTTAATAATTGTAAATTAAATTTGCAAATGTGGTTGAAAAATTAGCTGTGTTAATTCGGTGACGAAACACTTTTGTGCACAAACAAGGGATTACGGAATGGTACAACGAGGAGAAAATTTAGCTTTCTTTCAAAGTGTCATATTTTTTTTAAGGAAACTAAAAGCTATTTTGGCTCTAATTTTTATTCTGGTGGAAGATTTTTTATTTTTTTTATTTTTATTTTTAAAGCAATTTTATACAACGGGCTAACGTTTTAGGGCATAACTCAAACTTGTGGCGTCGTGGACAAAAATTCTGTAAGATTTTTTTAGGCATACTATTTTTTGGCGAATGGGCCAAATTAAAATTTTGGAGAAACGGTTTGATGGGTTAACGATATCCTATACTAAGCTTAACATTTTGAGGCATAATTCATTCGTGATTTCTGGGTCTAAAATGAGCTAAAACTGATTTTGGATATAAAACTTTTTAGCGGTCAGGCAAACGGTATTTTTTAATGGGGTAACGTGCTTTTACGATTTACTATAAAATGGACTGATCTTTAGACCAAACTGACCTTTTGACCAAAATCCAAACTTGTGGTTTCTAGGTCAAAGCCCCTTCCCCCTCTTTCCCGTCAAAATCATGGGGTGAGCTTTCGTCTCCCATTTCTCGTGCCCGTGATACTTCCGGGATAGAGCGTTCAAAAGTAAAGCACCAAAAAGGTTTAAACATATCCGTCTGTTGTGCCCGAATTTTTTTAAATTCTTTTATTACACACAAGATGGCTGCACCAGATTAACTTCAATGTAACGGCTTATTTTAAATGTGATTTCAGCGCTAACCATATATATGTATTTCGTTCACTCCTGCATCTGATTGATTAAAAAGGAAAACACGTAAAAAGATGACATACAGAGGATTGTGTAGATTTTCTTTTGCTGTTAGGTATAGTTCCGATGTGTAATATGTTCTCTGGTTTATTTGATCAAAAGTTCTCTAGAACTTGCTACAACCGTAACTTTTTTCTAAGGGTTAACTGAGGAAAAAGTTTAGCTGGATAAAGATTTTCCTCGGTGTGCTTACATATCGCAGAATGATTTCAAATGTTGCTTCAAATCAAAATTTTTAATTCTCAAACATAATCCATTTATCTGAAGTTGGATACAGAATGTTTTGCCGTAACTTTTTGGCATTTGCAACAACAAAAAATGTTAGGTTAACGATTTCCTATTAACTGTAATGTTTGGAGAAAAATTTAAACACGTGGTTGTTTGGTCGAAAATGAGTGAAAACCTTTGATGACCTTCTCTTTTTGTTAGATATAGTCAAAACGGTTTGATTTTGAGTTCAAATTCAAACTTTTATCTTTCTAAATCATAAAGCGGTCAAAACATGTACAGACCGAAATTTTTGTAGCGTGTGCTAACAATTTCTCTCTTGTGTTTTCTAGAATTTAGCTAAAACTTGTTTTGACTATAACCATTATTTTGAACGGTGGCCAACAAAAAGCTGATGAAGCAAAAAACCCACCAACGTTCATCTGCTTCCTTTAAAGATTTTATAAAATATTTTTGCAACACATTTTAAGACGAACTTTATATCAAATTAACATAAAACCTTAAAAAATCAGCCGAGGCTATGTAATTTCAATTTTTATAAGTTGCGCGTAATATAACTTTTTAGTGCATAGAAAAGTTGCTTTTTAAAAATTTTCATAATACTTTATTTCAGCCGTGATGGCTTAGGGGATTGAGCGATCGCCTTCCAATGAGGTAAATCGGGTTCGAATCCCAGCGACAGCTGGTCGATACGAATTCCGCATCCGGCTTGCGCAGACCGGTTAGTTTGCACCGATATTTTATGCCGCAGGTCTGGCGTAAATTATCTTCGGTGGTAGTCGGATCATGGGTTAGAGTCCCCTTGCCGTCAAGCTAACCGTGGGAGCTTTTCGTGTTTTGCCTCCCCATGTAACGTACATGCGAGTTAGTTCCATCAAAAAGACCTCCATCAAGGCAAATTTCTCCCAATACTTGATCCAGGAGTTCCTTTGTCTTCTGGATTGTGCTCAAAATTACAAGGCTACGAAGCTGAGCATTAGTAGACGTAAAGTTAAAATTAGGTCTGCTGTTCAAAGAAGGTTATAAAGTGAAATAAAAAATATTGCTAAGGGATCGATTATTCTGAAATTAAATCGCTATATGGTATTTGATATAAATTTCATTAAGGAAATATAAATGTTATATCAGTCAGGCTAACCGTGCAGTCAGGCTAACCGTGAGAGGTTTTCTTGGATTTCCTCTCAATGTAACGCAAATGCTGGTTAGTTTCACCAAAACAGCCCTCCAAGATAGTACATTTTCTCCCAATACTTTATACAGGAGTTCCCTTGTCTTCTGTATTAGTTTCAAAATTACAAGGCTACGGAGTTGAATATTAGTAGTTGTAACCCCCCCCCCCATAAAAAAAAAGAAAAAAAAACTGGTTGGCTGTTCAACAACGGTTATAAGTTATTAATTAAAATGTGCAGGACCAGTGCGTTTACCGATCACGAATATTTTCGTGACTTTTACCTCACATTCGATGATTTTCAAGGATATTTGGAGTAAATAATTTCCAAGATTCAATTTCTCTAACGGATCTGATGTATCGAATAATAATAATTAGTTTTTATAAAGAGGTTGCAATTAATATATCCACTGTAAAAGAGATTTTTGCTTGTTACGCAAGAAAGTCTGAGGACAGATATAGCAACGCCTGCTTGAGAAAAATCCTAACAACTGATTTTCTCCGTAGCTGTGACGTAGGAACTATAGGAGGCGATGAGGGTCGGGCTTTACTACTCAATCCTTCCAGAATTCTGTTAATTCCCTAGCACAATCTTTCTTTTTAATACAATGAATTGCCTTGATAAATTTGGTTATTCTTTTTATTTCATTTATCAATCTCAAATCTGTAATTTAGTTTCAGAACAAAATTTACCAATGAAAAGAAAAAGTTTTTGAAGTGTTGCTTGTGTTGAATAAATAAGATGTAATGCTTATTTGGAGAGTCATATGCACTACGATAAAAAGTTCTCAAACTTTTAAGTATTGAAGTATGGTGCAAAAGTCTGTACGCATGCATCAAATTTGATTAAATTTGTTAATGTCTCGTGTGATAAAAATTTCTTTTTATATTACATTCAAAATAAGCAGTTAAGGTGACAAGGAACTTTCAAATAAGCAAAAATTTGCCAAGAAAATTTATTTTTCACTTTTTATATTTTCGAAACCTAGGCATTTAACTGAACATTAGAAAAAAAAATCTTAAATTAGAGCAAAATTGACGAAGTCATGGCCATTTCTAGTTTGACCACGCCCCTTTGGTGCCTTGCAATGAAAAAGTAGTAAAAGTCATTTTTCTCAAAATGTCTTTTTTGACAAATTTACAAATTTCAAACTCCTCCCGCGAAATGAATTTTTATTCTATTAACCTGAGAATTTGATGCTATACATTTATGAATATTATTAACATTTCGTTGGAAAAGTTTCTTGAATTAAGTAAATAGTATTATTTTTATACATGATACTTTATAGCGGTAAGATGATTTTTTTTTTAAAAATGATGTTCTTTTTATTGCTTTTTTTCTGTTATTTGTTTCAATAATAAAATTAAAAAAAAAGTACTCCCAACAATTTTTTATATTACCTAATATGTAATATTTTAAAGGAATTTTGTCATTTTAACAAAATTTCAGACGTGTTTTTTTTTAATTTCGGAAATTTTGAAATATTTTTTTGAAATTTTGTATATAAATTGTTTTTACAATATAGATATATACTGAGAATTTCAATATACTAAAAATTTCAAATTCCCTTGAGAATTTCTAAAAATTTTTTTGAAAGTCCATTGTCGCTTTAAGTGCAGATATTTTCTAAATGCAAATTTTGGGCCAAATACTTGTGAATTTTCCTCTCATTTTTAGCATTCAAACTTTCGTGAATATTTCATTACTCCTTTGTCAGGAAATTAAAAAAAAAATTGTTATCTTATGACCTTACACCAACATGTTTAAAAGAAAACGCTTTATTATGTTAAAAATTACTTCCGAGATATGTTAACACTACCGAGGGTGAGGGTTACTAAACGTAACTCCCTCTATGCTATGTAACTCCCTGTACTATCACTATAACACAGTTAAAAATTTCGATATACTACTTGCAAAAATTACGTCCTTATTTCTTAAAGAAAAATCTTTTATCCTCGACAAAAATGCAAATAATAATTTTAGAAATATATGTCGTTGATTTTTTAGATGAATTAAAACTCAATTTTGTCTGTAAAAAGAAAAGTACCGCGTAGTTTTTCATCAACAGTGTCACACGATCAACCAAGTGGTAAATGATAAACTAATGGTTATTTAAGGAGCCAAGAATATTGGAATTACCGCTCATTTAGAAAGAACTCCAATCATTGGTATGTGTGGACATGGAATCATCCTCTCATATAGTCTTTCTAAACTTCTGTTGATAACCTGTAAAAAAATTAAAAACTATTTAAAAAAATTAAAAATTTTGATTTTTTTTCTCTTTTTTGCATTAGAAATTAAAAATAATTTTTTAAAATCCATTTATTTATTATTATATAAAAGTATCTTCCGTCCAATAAGTCAATCGGTAAAAGTGTAAAGTATCACAATAAATTTAAAAAAAAACATTTAGGAAAAAGATTGAGTTCATTTTTAGTAATTTAAATTATATAAAACAATGTCATGAAAATAAACTATTTCAATAATCTGAACGAGTAGTTGTATCAAAGAATATACATAGGGAAAGAACTCTAGCTTTCATTGACATGATGTAAACAAGTTCCCCAATGTTAGGTGCCTTCTTGTGTATAAAGGAGAAAACAACATTTAGGGGTAGAGCAGCAGAGGTTTTTGAAACGAGTTTGGACCATCCTCTCCTCTTAACCAATACTAGGAATATAGTTCACTCTTCAGGAGTTGACACTTGGCTCCACCATCTCGGAAGCAGAGTTCATTTCAGCGAGGGAGTAAGAAGACAGAAGAAGCACGGAGAAGCATCTCCGTGCTTGAAATTGAGACAACCTTTAATGCAAGTCAAACACAAACAGTTAATTCTTTTTCAGTCACTTACTTCGCTTTATCATCTGCTATTACAGCTTTCGTTTCTCTAGCTAATTAAAATATATTTTAAATTTAAAAACTGCTGTTTTCACAGAAAAATGTCTCAAAAAAAGACAAACTATTCACTCAAAAGAGAGAAATATCGTTAAAATAATGGCGCGAAATATCAAATTTAGGAAATATTTAATGTTAAACAAAATGAACATGAAGTTTGAGAAATAAATATTTTTGCCGTAACGCGCCAAATAGCAACCCTGAGCAGCGATGGTTCAGGGGATAGAGTTTTCGCCTTCCAATGAGGCGAACCGGGTTCAAATCCCAGTCGATACGAATTCCGCATCCGGCTTGCACTGACCACAGTGCTGACGTGAAATATCCTCAATGGTAGACTGATCATGGGTTAGAGTCCTCTTGCGTCATGCTAACCGTGGGAGGTTTTCGTGGTTTCTCTCTCCATGTAATGCAAATGCGAGATAGTTCCACCAAAACGTCCTCCACGAAGGCAAATTTCCTCCAGTACTAGATCCAGCAGTTCCCTTGTCTTCTGGATTGGATTCAAGATTACAAGACTACAGAGTTGAACATTAATAGTCGTAAACCCATAGAATTGGGTCGGCTGTTCAAAGGCGATTATAAAATTAAATAGCAACCTTGTTCAGGATTGCTCATAAACTTTTCTCAAAAATAGCAAAAAAGTACCATTGCATACCACGTGATGAAGGTGGAGACAAGTGCCAACTCTCGGTGAATGAGCTATAGTGAAGCATTGTGGAACAGAAGTTTTTTTTAAAAATTTTTTTATCGTTGGTTTGTTCTGTATTTTTACACAATTAATAAGCAGTACTCTACTGTTAAGATTTTTCGTTGAAAATACATTTATATCTCCCATGTTAGTTAAATCTGCTAACACATTTTAACATTGAAATTTTAACATGGTAGTTCAAAAGAAAGAAAGAATAAAATAGCGGTTGGAGATAAGCAGCGTACCCAACTATGTATGTTTACAACCTGAATTGCGAATCCATTCCTTTGATCACCGTTGCATCAAAGAAAAATGAAAATTCATGAAAATTCATCAAAGAGGTAAGAAAATCAAAATAATGCACCCTCGGTGGTCGGAAAAAGTGAGCTACAAGTAGCGAAACTACTGTAGTCGATACTTTATTTTCGTAGTTTGTAGTGTAGTGCACTACTTCTTAAATACGGAAGTTGTAGCGTGAAGTGCGATAGAGAAAAAAAGAAGAGGAAAAAAACAGTTTGTAGCGATTTCTGGCAAAAGTATTTTTAAGTTTATTTTATATTCGTCGTTGAACAGCCAAATCAATTTTTTTTGGGTTTACTAATGCTCAATACCGTAGCTTTTCTAATTTTGAACCCGATCCAAAAGGCAAGGGAACTCTTGTAGGGAGGAAATTTTCATCATGGGGGACTTTTTGGTGGAACTGACCCGCATTTGCGTTACATAAAGCAGAAAAACCACGAAAATCTCCCACGGTTAGCCTGACGGCAAGGGGACTCTAACCCATGATCCGTCTACCATTGCTGATATTTTACATCAGCCTTGTGGTCAGTGCAAGCCGGATACGGAATTCGCATCAACCAGCCATCGCTGGGATTCCAACCCTGTTCATCTCATTGAAAGGGTGAACGCTCTATCCCCTGAAAATTGCTTCGTTTGATGTTCCAAAGCAAGTTTCTTTTTTTATTTTTGTGGGCAGAAGTTATTTTTTCATGTTCTTAAATTATTTCGTTCATTATCATTGTAAATCTTGTAAGCAAAGGAATAATTGGAAATCGAATTATTAAGATTGAGTCCTAGAACGTGAAGATCCGATCATTAGATATAAAGTTATTCAGGGTGTTCCATTTCACGATATTTCACGATTTCTTATCATTTCCTTAATTAAATATTCACTGTCAAGAAGAACTTAGAGTTCAAAGGCTAAAAAAAATAAATTCGTCAAAAGTACTTTAGAATAAAAAATTATCTCATGTAAAAGATGAATTACCATTTCTTAATAACTTCTCATGCAGGTTAATTTTTTATTCCAAAACATTTTAAACATTTATGGGAATTATGCTAATCAGTAACGTACGTATGTCGCGAAAAGTATTGAAGTAGTAACTATATTTTTAAGAAAAGTAGTTAGAGTTAACTACAATTGTAATAAAGTAGTTGTAATTAACTACAAAGAAAATGTAATTTTATCGACCACTGTGCACCCTTTTATTCAGAAGCCTGCCCATATTACATTATATCTTGTTTACTTCGATAAATTGTCACAGTTATTGTCAATATTGCTTTGGATTAGTTTTTTTTTACTTCCATCTATGGCCTTTCAAAATTTAGGAGGAATTAATTATTTGCTCGATTTACGCTAATAATTTGATCTGAAGAAAATAAATAATCTAGTTATTAAAATAAATGCAAGTTAAATACTTTAATTTAAAGAAAGTTCATAAGGTTAAAAATGATTGAAATTTAAATAAAACCCCCTTTTAGCTCAAAATAAGATTCAACGTTTATTAAGGAATATATTTAAATTTTAAAATATTTATTTTAACTAAATTATTAGAGGCGAGGATGGAGAAAGGAAAAAAAAGAAAGAAAACATTAATTTTGAAGGAACTATTTTCCTTAATAGTAAAAAACTAACGAGATACTTGTTTACAACTCTTTGGGACCAATGCTTTTACATAACACTATTTAGAATTAATACTCATGTATTAAGAATAAATTAAAATTTACATTACTTCATGTTACTTATCTTGATTACATTTTTTTACAGTTAAAATTTAATGATATACAAATCGTTTCCCAGCACATCATCATAATTGGCATAAAATGGCCGACGTAGGTAAAAAAATGGTTTAAAAAATTTCTTAATGCTTATCCTGCAAATTGCAAAATTTTAAAACTGTGTGATGGTTTTATCTACTTGATCATGTGATAGCTTTTTCGAACCATTAAGTGAAAATTTAATGATTTTGTTTAAAGACTTTTCCTTAATTTTGAAGAAGCCAAATTCATTTTGGAAAACAGTCTTTCGACAGAAGCTATTATTATGAGCAGTATTAAACTTAAGGCAAATAACTTAACGAGTTTGGGAATCGATAACAGTAACAGCGTATGATTTTGCAAACGCCAAAATATGAATCGCGATTTGTGATTTCAAATCTCGTTAATACAAATCGCAAGGGATAATTTTTAGATCTCGTTAATGTGAATACGAAATGCGATTTTTAGATCGTGTGAATACGAATTGCGATGTGTGACTTTTATATTAGTTCCGATTCATGTGGCTTTTAGAATTAACGGCCAAAAAAATAAAATAAAATAAAAGTTCGAAAAAGTTCTTATTTTTGTGTTGAAATCAACACAGAGCAGTTAAGTTATTATTTTAATGAACGATTCAAAACTCGCGCGCCTTGAAACAAGAGTAATAAAAATATCAGGATTTTTTTAAACCGTGGGGAGAAGCGTAGAAAGAACTTCCCTAAAAACTATAAAAATCCCTTTATATTTACAATGAAATCGGCATAAATATAGCGCGTCAAAAAGAGATGTATTTAAATGCTTGATTCGAAAATTAAAGTGTCGCAATAGCGTATAAAAATATTGGGACTTTCTGAACCTTGAAGAAATGTGTAGCAATAATTGCCAAAGTAACTATTCGTAAATAATTTGATTCGCGATAAAATCGTCATAAATAAACCATGTTAAAAATGATTATCTAAAAGAGCGATTCGTTATTCGCTGTTCATAATAATATATCGTGCTAAAAATATCCAAAGTTTAAAAACCATGCGAAATGTGTCGCGATAATTTCAGAAAAAAGGATTAAAAATCATTCAGATTTGAGATGAAGTTTGCACAAATAAAGCATTTCATTATAAAGCATTTAATAATAAAGAATAATCGATAATAAAGCATATTTAGCTTTAATAAAGCATTTTCATTACTTTCAAGACGTTAGTACTTAGTTCGATTTCATAAAAGAAATTGCGGTTTCCGTAACTGCGTGAAAATGGGTAGCAATAATTACGAAAAGTCATTGGATTTACGGCGAAATCGGCACACACGAAGGGCGTCAAAAGTATTGGAATTTTTAAAACTATGCGTAAATCCGCAGCATTAACCATCGGAGAAAAAAAAACGATCGAAAAGCTACACTGGTTGAAATTGGGTACACCAAAAACTTTATTGCGCAATAAAAATACAATTAAAAAAAATCTATAATATTTTTTTTCATTTTGCTCAGGCTGCTGCCGCGGGTCGCACATAGAGAGCATGTTGTACCCCCTACTTCAGACAATTGAAATTAAATTTTGTTAAACGAGTGTATTATACAATTGCTCAATATATCCTTCAATGATGTTTTTCCGAAAGATGCTTAGCATACATTTGCCCGGTATTCCCTACAAAGCTCGTAAAGTAACTACATAGACCCATTTGGGCAATAATTTCAAAATTAAAAAAACGTAAATATTTATAATTTAAAAGTTTATCAAATAATATAAAATTAAGAAGAGTTTTTAAGCAGCAATAAAAAAATGCATTAACAAAAAAATAATTGTGAAAATTTGCCTTTGAAATAAATGGAAAAGTATGCAATAAGCGTTTACTTGTGTGATTATTTAACAAATGCAGTTTTCTTGTAAATGAATGAGACATCTTTCTTATCCTACCAAACACCACATTCAATTCAATCAACCCATTTTAGGCCAAGCATAGAAATTTTATAATATGTAGTATTATTTTCATTGAAATATACTTACATTGCATTCATTAAGACACAAAAAAAATGTCGTGTATAAATTTCTTATTTTATTTAAGAAATTAAATGGGGGGGGGGGTATGAGCAATATTTACCAAATTAATGAACAAACCATTTAGTTGAATGCTTGTTTTTTTATGAATTTCTTTTATTTTATTTACTGACTTGCAACTTTAATCCGTCAGTAAAACATAATGATAAATTTTAAAAGGAATAATATACATTTTCAAAAAATTTCATTCGTCAATAACAGTTTTAAGTTTTAAGAAGAACTTTAAAAGTTTAAAAATTTCTCAACAGAAAGTATTTACTCCAATTGAATTACTGTTAATTTTAGGAAGTCTTAAGAACCCTTGACAATAGCAGAAAAATGAAATTAGTGAAAAAAAATTCGTCGCAATGTTAATAAAAAATATTTATTGAAATGGTGCGTTTGCGCAACTTTGGCCGAAAATGGGTTGAAATCAACTAAATCTTGAGCCCACGAAATTTAAATCAAAATTAAAAACAAAATTAAGACGATTAAAAGTGATAAAAAAATTGAAAAGCGAATTAAGGCAAATGAGAAGGATTGCGCTAGACTTATGAATGAACTGGTGCATAGGAGTTAAAGCGTTTTAACCAAAACTAGGTACCTATCAAAAATATTAAATATCTACTCTAAGATATAGCCGAACAGTAAATATTTTATGATAAAAAAATACCATTGTTTTTGAATCAGTAATAATTTCATAAACTATTAAAACCAAAATATCCCGATTAGCTGTCATTTCAATCAAGGGATTCATGTTAATCCGATTCATATTAATCAAGGGA